>NC_081405.1:561343544-561438544 GCF_030272615.1 Cryptomeria japonica
GACACTCACAAGGGAGCAAGGCTATGGATGACATTAGGTCTCTAGAACCATCTCCTCCACTTCCATCGGGTTAATTAGGTATACTCAGACCTATGGATCCAGGTGGATTCGGTACCTTGTACCTACAATTTCCTGCATCACCGACACACATACATATATATACAAACACGGTAAACACATCGGTGAAGGAGAATCATCACTTTTCGTGTCTCACCGAAATGAGTGACTAGAAATCATCTCCTCGTACCCCATACACTTTCCACACATACATGATGACATATACAAAGAGCAACTCACATGTGAAGTAAATGTATTAGTCCATCATTAGTAACAACTAAATAAACTTAAAATTTCATCATTTATAAAATACAATGCATAAGCAGAGTTAACAACTACTTATTCCAAGAATTAGTGTCTAATCAATTTCTACTCCTCAATAAGCTATAATGCATAATCATGTTCACCAAATCACACTCCAAAGCATCATACCAAAATAACACATCACAATCCTGATAAATCAACCATCCACATAAGCCACTGAAAAGTCAACCCCAATCAACGAGGTCAAAAAGGGTTTGATTAGGGTAGGGGTACTACAATATGTCATGGTTGAATTTGACAATTATATAAGAATATCATTATCATTTGAAGATCATCATCCAAATATAGGTCCAATAACACCAATACAAAGGGCTAGGACATTTCAATTACCATTAAGATTGGCATGGGCATTGACTATACATACGTTGTAGTGCCCTCTCTTTTGACTTGACAAACTTTATGTTTATGAGCTTTCTGTGTGTGGTTTTGACCCCTTTGCTATTGGTTGGTTTTGATTTTTGGTGACGTTTGGCTATGTTTACTGGACTTCCATGTGACTTTTCTACCTTACATATGGATTATTAGAATAATGATGTTTGCTCATGTGATGTTATATGATACATTTATGCTATGTGTATTAGATGATTAATGAGATGGATATCTTATGTTATGTTAGAATACGATGTTGATGCTTTTAGATGTATAATCATTTTAGATCTTACCTTGCATTATTATCTTTGATGTGTTTGGGGTGAAGGGGGAAAATGCCGTACTTCTCTTTATGGGCAAGCTACGTCACTTCCATTCCTTTTTCACGATGTGATGCTATATGTTATATGCACATGCTCGACGTTTGCTTATGCAACTGTAGGTGTCGAGCATCGACTCCAACTAAACTTGTAGGTTTGAGCATGATCATCAACCCAATGGTAAAGTGGAACCAGAGATATTAGTCAAACCCTAGACTTTATTTCCTCCGTCAAGTAACCTTGAGATTGTGGTTAGCTTGGTGTGGTCAGTTCACCCCTTTCGTTGTTTGGTAGTCCATAGTTGTTGTCTCTATTTTAGTCAGTGTAAAGTTAATTTTCCTATTCTATGGCATTTTAATACTTATTATTAATCACTTGAGTTAATGAAATGAAAATGGTATTAGTGTAGATTAAATTAATTAGACATTGAAGAATTAATTTTATTTTAGATAGCACACGATAACTTGGTTTAATTATTTAATGTTAATATGCGCGATTAAATTAAATTAATTAATATCACAAAAGAATTTATCTTATGTTAATAGCATTGTATATTCTTATTCTTTTATCCAATATTTATAGTGCTTGATTTAATTGCATTAATTAATGAATTATATTGGATGTTGTTTCTTAAGAAATCAATATTTAAAATAAATTTATATAAAAATATAAATTATTTTCTTATAAGGCTCTTATTTAATAATTCATGCTTTATTAAGGAATAATAATAGTAATAAAATAATTGTTTTAATAAATAGATAAATTATCTCTTTCCTCTCTCTCTTTAATAAAATGTTGAATAAATGAAATTTTGTGGGGGCAATTAATGGGTCTCGTGCATGTCAGGAGTTACAAAAAAATAATGACTTTTTTTTGGGAGAATCTGGCATGCACGACAAAGGGGTTTTATGGAGATTTTTGTTTGGCTTTGCGGGGAAAGCTGAGTGGCAAGAATTTTCTGGGGTTTTTTGTTGGGATTCTTGAGAGGAAGATTTCTTTGAAATATTGTTGAAATTTTTTTGGGATTTTATCCTGCTTGTGTTTTGTGGAGAATTTTTGGAAGCTGAGGGGATTTGCTGGACTTCCTGATTGAATCAAGAGTCTCTTGTTGGATTTCTACCTCTGTCTTTTCCAGCTTTCTTCCAGATAGCGTTGTTAGGTAGGAATCCTACCTCTCTTTTCTTTTTATGCATGCTGAAATTTTTTTTCTCTAGATTGAGGAATAGAAATGTGGTTTTTGTTTTCATATTATTAAAAATGAGAAAAGCATTTTAATGCTAGAAAATGGTTGGGTTTCAGGAGTGGTATGACTATTCTTTTATTTATGTGGTTTCAGTTAAATGGATTCAATGAAATTAAATTCGATGTCTTTTTGATGTTTAGTTTTCAAAAAGGGAAAATCGTAGAGATGATAATTTCTAAATTGCCTCTTGACTGTTGAATGACTTGATCTTCAAATTTATATGTTGGTATTTTAATACCTGTACATTTGTACCCTACCTGTGATTTTTTGCAATCTGTACTTTCCTTTCTTCATAAATATATATATTTATAGACATGCTTAATTTTATTTTCTTTTTAAATGTCTTGTCATTGAAATCTGGTGTTCTAATATATATATATAATTTATTTTGATCTTGGTGTTGTGGACATCGTCATAGTCGTGGGTTAATCCAATGACTGTGAGGGCAACATCACTATGGGGTTACACCCACAGTCATGGGGCGTAATAACCATAGCTGTGGGGATTCATACCCACCGTCTCTTTGCAGTCGAGCCCTCTGCGGTTTTTGGGCAGCGACAATATGATTTGGATTATGTTATTTTATACACAGACACACACACATATAGATACACACACACACACACACACACACACACACACACACACACACACACACACACACACACACACACACACACACACACACACACACACACACACACACACACACACACACACACACACATACATATACATATACATATACATATACATATATATACATGTAATACCCCTACCCTGTTCAGACCCATCTTGACCTCGTTGACCAAGGTTGACTTTTATGTGGCTTACATGGATGGTTGATTTATTATGATTGTGGTGTGTTATTCTAGTGTTATACTTTGGAATGTGATTAGGTGCATATGATTATGCATTATTTTACATTGAGGAATAAATATTGAATTTTCATTATTGCTTATTGATGAGTAGTTGTAAACTCTGCTTCTGCATTGTACTTTATAAATGATGAAATATTAAGTTTATTTATGATTATTAATGATGGACTAACACATTTACTTTACGTGCGAGTTGCTTTATATATATGTTGGTGTGTTGTGTGAAAGTGTATGGGGTGCGAGGAGATGATTTTCCTTCACTCATTTCGATGAGACACAGAACACCACGATTCTCCTTCACCGGTGTGTTTACCATGTTTGTGTAAAATATGTATGCATGGTTCGGTGATGCAGGGAATTGCAAATACAAGGTATCATCTCCACCTGGCTCCACAGGTCTGAGCATACCTAATTAACCTAATGGAAGTGGAGGAAGTAATTCTAAGGTCCTAATGTCATCCCCAACCTTGCTCGTTCTGAGCATTGTTAGTCTTTTGTTTACCCTGTCGGTTCGCCAAGTAGGCTACTTTTTCGACGTCAGTATGTGGGTCATGCCCTTATCTTGTTTAAGTTGAGTTTTGCATGTTATGTGTTCTATGTGATTGATTATTCTCTTCTTGAGTAGTAATGAGTAATTAATGTATCGTGTTGATTAAAGAAGATTAAGAATAAATTATATTAGAATCATTTTATGGTTAATTAGTTAATTGATTATTTTAATTGTCTAGTTTGAGTGAATGTGGGATTATTAATGAAAATTAAATTATGTTTTGAGTAATTATTGTTTAAAAAAAAGAGAAAGGAAGTTGATTTTAATTTATTAGTTATTATATCATTTATTGAAAAGAAAAATAAAAAATAAAAGAATTATAGAATTGTATTTTTAAAATAGTCATGTAAATGTTTTAGTATGGAAAATTAGTTTTTCTATTATTTATTTTTAAAGTGAATTTTTGCCCTAAATGAGATTTTGTGGAAATTGCCTTAAATATTTGTAAAATTTTCAAAGAGGGGATTCTTTTCCTCATGCTAGGAAGATTCTTGCTCTTTGGTGATTGTGGGATTTGAGTGAAAACTCTGGTAGATTTTAAGAGGATTAGGGATGGCTCTTCCTCAAATTTCCTTCAGGAATGCTTTTACAGGTTGGATGCTAGCTTCTCTTGCTCTATTCTTTTTAAATTTTCTGTGTATGTGTGATTGTTTGTCTCTTCCTTTGTCCGGTTGAAAGAATTTGTTGTTAGTATTCTCTTATGGAAGGGTTTAAAATGATATCTTTCCGTTTGGGCAAAATTGGTTCTTGGGGTTTTGGAAAAATTCTTAACTTCCTATTGGGAAGAAAAAAAATTTGGTTTGTGAGTTGTCTTTGATATTGTGGTATTTGAAACTTGGATTTAGCCTGTTGATTAAACATTATGAGTATTTCACCATTAAATTGTTTCCTAGAAAACAAAAAATCCATACCCTGGCAGTGGACTGGTGTTTTTGGGTTGCTGTTGAAAAACTTCACCCTGAATCTTCACTTTGAATTCTATTGGAAAAATAAATTTATTTTTAAAAAATAAAAATTAATTAAAAATACCTATGTTGTTTTTAATAGAGAGGAATTTTTTTCTTTTAAAAAAAAAATAATTTAAAAAAAAGGGAGATTGGGGAAGGGTCATAGCTCCCAAACCCCAAACCCCATGAATGTAGGGAGAAGGCACCACTGCATGGTGCCTCCTCACCACAGCCGTGGGGTTTGGGAGGGAAGAATCCCTTCCACGACGTAGTGGTTGGGGGGGGGGATCTCCTCCCCACACCACATTTTTTGCCCAGTCAAACAAAAAAAAATGCAGTCATTATATAAATGATTATCCATTTTGATTTGTTTATATTTTATAAGATATTTAAGTGTGTATATATATATATATATATATATATATATATATATATATATATATATATATATATATATATATATATATATATATTCGTATATGTGTATATATTTATTATATGTATTTTGATTTTGCAATAGGAAGGAAATGTTGAATTTAATTGGATATAGTTATAAATGGTTTTTGTGAAAACAAAGGCTAAGAATAACCATCAATTTTGTCAGTCAAAATGATTTTAATTTGGAAAAGATTATTTGATTTGAATATTGAATTTGGTTTTCAAAAGTATTTTAAATGTTAATTTCATTATCTTGAAATTTGAATTCAAATGGTATTTGTTATAGCCAAATTGGCGTAAATTGAAATAATTTTATATTTGTCTTTAAATGATGGTTTATTTAAGCTACGAGTTGTTGTTATTCTTTTTAAGGTGTATGGTTTAAAATCAAGTATTGAACAAGTTTATTTGAGTGTATGTTTACTTAGATCATCTTCATGTGTTATTCCCTATTGAGGTGTATTTTGATCATGAAGGAGTCAGTAATTGAAATAGTTGCAATTAGAAATTGATAGTTTTCAATTATAATTTGAGTAATCATTATGATTCCTTAACATGGATGAATTTAGAGTGCAAGCAGATTCGTTTGAGTTTTTACTCTGATTGGTAAAATTTTGGTGTTGATTTGGTAGAGTCATTTCCGTGTCATGATGGCATTTGTTTGTATGTAAGTTTTATCGTGCAAGTGGATTTGGTAAAGTTTTGGTTGTGGTTGTTCTTTCTTTAGTTTGGTCCTGGTCTTGTTTTGTGAATAGACCTATTGTTCGTTTCACACCTCCTGTTGGTTTAACCTTGGTAGAAGGTTTGTGAAATCAAATTGTTCTTCAGTGTCATTTTTGAACTCCATGTGTTGGTTGACTTTTGTGTTTTGCCTTGGGGTTCTTTGGAGGTTTTGTAGTGTCATAAGGAAGAGTGGCTTTCGAGTGGGGGTCACGCCCAAAGAGGTTAGCAGGGTAACCCATCGAAAGTTGTTTTAAGCAAGTGATAACTAAATTAATTAACTAGTTTTCAGTTTCAAACATTAATCAAGATTAATTATGCCCCGCTCATGGTTGAGTGCTAGTACAGACTCAGGATGCAGTAGGAAGGCCTAGAATGACAAACCAACTACCTTGTCTTCATAAAAGGTTTGTTGGGTACGCATGAGACATGGATGGGGACCGGAGGTTCGGGAGAGGTTACCAGGGCAACCCAGGATGGGGGCATAGGCTTATGGAGGCCTCTCAGAATAACTCATACTAGCTATGCGATGACACTCTTCCCTTATGTTCACTAGTGTGTAGTCATGTGTTGGCTTTGCTTGGAGAATTCTTGTGAGAGCCGTATTTGTATGCTTATGTCTTGTGTGAGCACTTGATGTACATGTGAGACCATGTGATGCTTTGTTGTGAATTGCTTGAGGGCCTTAGTACTATCTCCTAGCACGGAGGGGTGGTTCCTTTTTGGGCCACATGGTCGGGTGGTAGTGCCACTTTTTATTGGGTATTTTGATCGTACATTCTTGTGATGGATTAGCCTTGCAGGTGCTCCAGTTGTTATTTTGCATTTACTTCATTCCATGTTTCAGATGGATCCTTTTGTTCTTCTCAGATCATTCATGTATCTCTTGGACCCTATGTGGTCATATGTATCATTTGCTTATGTACGCCTTGATGGAAGGTTGTAATTGATGTAAACCTTATGTATTTTTAATCTTTTATTTATTAGAATGGTCTTGCACTTGAAGCAGACCCGAAGATGTAGCCCATTAGGGGTGAACTCTGATATCAATTGGTGTTGTATGGTGTATGTGTTCATCTGGTTCCTTTTAATTTTGGATGTATGAATGGTATTATGGTCAAAATGTATAATGTAATTTATGTGATATTAATCTTAATTGCATGTATGAAGTTATCAATTAAATGTAGAATATGGATTATGATGAATGCAGTTTAAGTGACGTAATGCAACAAATGACAGATGTATATATTCAATCATGCTTAGTTTAATTTCTTATAGAATTTAATTGCTATGTTCATGTGGTAATCATTCTATCATGAGTAGGTTTAATCAATCTCATTGTTAATTGGATTAATATGCCTTATGTTCATTGGGTTAATCAAGTAATCCTCCTTGGAAACCCTTTAGCTGATTAGTTAAGTCTTCTGCTTGTGCAAATTTTATTGCAATGTTTAACTTATTGCATCTTAAAGTTTATTAATGCTAACAAAATAAAATAAAAAATTATTTGCACTCTTTTTGAGTGTTTGTAATTGTTTCCTTAAGGGTATCTTTATGGGGCATTACAATATATATATGTATATATGTACACACACACACACACACACACACACACACACACATATATATATATATATGTATGTATGTATGTATGTATACATACATACATACATACATATATGTATGTATGTATGTATGTATACATACATACATACATACATATATGTATGTATGTATGTATGTATACATACATACATACATATATGTATGTATGTATACATACATACATACATACATATATGTATGTATGTATGTATGTATGTATACATACATACATACATATATGTATGTATGTATGTATGTATACATACATACATATATGTATGTATGTATGTATGTATACATACATACATACATACATATATATATATATACACATGTATATATGTATATACATATATACATATGTATATACATATGTATATATGTACACACACACACACACACATATATATATATGTATGTATGTATGTATGTATATACATACATATATATATATATATAGATATATATATATAAATATATACATATATATGTATGTATATATATGTATATGTATGTGTATGTATATGTATGTATATATAATATATGTATATATATATATATATTGGTCTATATGCACATGTGGTTCTTTGGTGCAGGACATTGCAGGTACTAGTACCAAGTAGGTATGGGGTATTGACTCCACCTGGTTTCACAGGTCTGAGCATGTCTGATATATCCGATGGGAGTGGAGGAGATAGTTGTTGTACCCTAGATTGACCCGCAATTACACTCGTGTGAGTGTTGTCAGTCGGTTGTGTTTCCCCGTCTGAGTGTTATGTGAGTCATAGTGTTTGGTTTGGTCATTTGCGAGTCGTCATTTGATCGTCCCTTGTTTTGCATGCTTCTATTTATTTAAATGGTTATTTAAATTAAATGTATAATGCTATCTCATGTTGGCGTAATTAGTTGATTATTATGCTATGCGATTATTGATTTATTAAATTAATGATTGCTAGATTAAATAGTTAAATGGCTTAATGTATTGTGTAAAGTTGCATTGATATTTTTGTGAAATAAATAAATTGCCTAGCAATTTAAAAAGGTTAAATGCTTATGTTGAAGGAAGTATTTATGGAAAAAGAAATAGATAAAAGCTTCCCTTTTTATTTTTCCATTTGGCCTTTTTAATTTAATCATTGGAAAGAATTATTATTTTTGGGGAAAGAAATAAATCTGATTGCCTTTTAGTTTTAAATTTTTTAAATCTGATTGGATGAAATAACTTTAACCTAGAAGCTTAGGTTAAAAGATATTTTTGGGCATCCATTCTGGGGATTCACGACAGGAGAAGAAGAGAATTTTTGGAGAGAAAATTCTGGAGAAATTTCTTGGACGAGCTGGAAATTCGACCTGGTTGCAAGACGATTTTCTTCATCTCTTTGCTTGCCTTTGCTTCAGGTTGGATAATCTATTCTGATGTTTTGTTTTGATTTTGTATATTCCAATTTTCTTCCTACGTGATTGGAAATATGCATTTTGCCTGTAGATTCTTTTTGGAATGTTGAAATGGAAGAAAGATTGCCTGATATAGTTGATTTTGTGATGCTAATAGCATATGGTTTCATTCAGGAAAGAAATTGTTCATTTCTTCTTTGTTGTGTGTTATTTGTTCATAGCAAACAACTTCTTGATTTTCCTCTTCTTTGAAAGAAAGAAAATTTAGATTGGGTTTGCTGGGTGCATCCTTGTTTCTATATTGTCAAGTATTGGCTAGTTATTCTTTTCAGTGTGTTTATTTCACCATCTACCTTGTTGGTAAACTTTTCCTTGAAATTTTGGAAATTGGCACTATATGTGTGTGTGCGTGAAATAATTATGGAAATGGAATGTTCTTTGTGGTTATTGATTTTGTGACTTGTTGATTTTAATGCCTTGGAGGCATGTGTTTTTGTTTGTTTCATAGAATTTACCGCTCCCGTGATGGGCTTGTCTCATCATGTGAGTCGGTAGTGTTTGCTACTCGTAGGTAGCAGAACTACTGGTCGGCAGCACTGCTACGCAGTAGCAGTGCTACCGCTTGGTAGGACTTCCACCAGTTGGTAGCAGCACTATCGATCAATAAGACTGCTACCGGTTGGTAGCAGTGCTACTAGTTGGTAGCGACACTCCCGGTTGGTAGTACCGCTATCGGTTGGTAGCAGTGCTACTAGTCGATAGTGGCCGTTACTAGCGGTAGCAGCACTACCGGTCGGTAGGGCTGTTACCAGTGGTAGTGACACTACCGGTAGGTAGTGTCTGTTGTCATGACAACAACACTACTGTGGGTTGGCTTTTGCCACTGCTTGACCATGTGCCTTACTAGTGCAAACCGGTATGTGTTATAAATTTCATTTAATTTTATTAAGTGAGCATGTTGATGTGGTTGTTTATGTTAAGCATAAGTGGTGATTTTTCATGTGATTTTTATTATGAGGTTAATAAATTTATCAATGGAAATCAAGGCATGAATTAGAGGTTTAGATTAGTAGATTTGGATATGTTTTGGACATGAATTATATGCCTGTTAGGAATTCATGTTGTAACCGGTTGAATGTTTAATGTGGATTTCATTCCTGATGGAATATTGATTTGGAAATTGAATAATGTGACTGTTGAAAGAATGTTTTATTTCATTTCTTTTCAATCAATGATGTTGCAAGTGTATTATGTGTTACTTTGGTCTGTGGTTCAATCGTCCTGTGGAGGCGTATTTGGTTCATTTGATCAAGAGATATATGTTGGCTTCGTTGTCTTAACCATGTAGTGTCTTTGCCTTATGGTTAGCCAAGAGTCAGTATGTCCTTGTTTGACCACTTGTTTCTGAGAGTGGTGTTATGGTTGTTTGCTTTGCCATAGGGTCCTCGGGGAGTGACCATGTTTGTTTAGTGTCCTTTGAGAAAGTGGCTTTCGCTTGGGGGTTGTGCCCAAAGTGGTAGGCATTACGACCCGGTGAAAGTCAGATAATAACTAGTAATCTAATGAATTGATTAGGTGGGTAGTATCATAACATTAATAAAGATAATTGTACCTCGCACCTGGGTGAGTGCTTGTATGTGACTCATCATGTTGTGAGAAGGCTTGGAATGGCAAATCGACCACCTTGTCTTCACGAAAGGCTAGTAGGGTCTGCATGAGACTTAGTTGGAGCCAAAGGTTCGGGAGAGGTTACCAGGATGGTGAACTGGGACCTATGGAGGCCGACCATGATAACCATCTTAAACTATGAGATGACACTCTCTCATTTGGTTCACTTGTGTATTTGTGATGTTGAGTCACCTGGATTTTGTAGGGTCATTTTGTGTTGTCATGGATTCGTATTTTTTTGTCGACCATGCCATGCTTATTCTTTCTTGAGGGTCCTCAACTATCTCCTAGCACGGTGGGGTGATTCCATTTGGGAATTACATGGTCGGGTGGTAGTGCCACTTCCCATCGGATGTTCGGATTTGTACCTTCATGCAAGGATTGGCTTCGTAGGTGTTCATGTGGTTCATGACTCATGCTTCATCTCTTGTTGAATATTATTGTTATTTGGAGACCCTTGAGGTCATTGTATCATTGTATCATTGATCTTATATAACCTTGTAACTGGATGAGATCTATCCTTATATGTTTATTGAGAAGCTATGCATTGGAAGAGAAATGCAATCCTATGTTGGGATGTTTTTATCAGTTTCCTTGATGATATTAGTAAATGCTTATTGAAGTGGAAATTATATTGTATCCTTTCAATCCTTCTATGATGAATCTTTATTTGTTTATGGCTTCTTGTGATCATTGAGTTAATGATGCATATGTGGATTTATGTTTTTGTGGAATTGGTTCTTGAAGTTAATTCTTCGTTGGTAACCCTTAAGGAATTCTGGAGTAAGTCTTCCGCTTGTGTTATCATGCATGTTGTGTAAATGCACTTATGATGCTTATACTTTAAAAAAAAAATTGTTTCACCCTTGTTGTGGGTTTTCCTTCGAGGTTCCTAGTGGGGCATTATAGTCTGTCTCGCCATAGGGTCCTCATGGAGTGACCATGTTTTGTTTAGTGTCCTATGAGAGAATGGCTTTCGAGTGGGGGCCGCACCCGAAGTGGTTGGCAGGATAACCCCTCGAAAGTCAGATAATAAGTGATAACCTATTAACTGATTAGGGGGTGGGTAGTTTATAATATTATATAAGATATTGTACCTCGTGCATGGTTGAGTGCTCATATAGGCTCAAGATGTAGTGGGAAGGCTTGGAATGGCAAACCAAGCACCTTGTATTCATGAAGGGTTGGTAGGGTCCACATGAGACTTAGATGAAACCGGGGGTTTGGGAAAGGTTACCAGGATAACCCAAGATGGGGGCTGGGACCTATGGAGGCCTACCTAGGGTAACCATCTGAAGCTATGCGATGACACTCTCTCTTTAGGGTCACTTGAGTATTGTGATGTCGAGTCACCTAGATTTCTGTGGAGTTGTCTTGTACTATCATCCTTGTCTTGCTTATGCTTGCTTGAGGGTCTTCTGCTATCTCCTAGCACAGTGGGGTGATTCTGTTTTGGGATCACATGGTCGGGTGGTAGTGCCACTTCCCATCGGATGTTCTTGTTCATACCTTCATGCAAGGATTGGTTTCGCAGGTGCTACTATGGTTCATGACTCATGCAATATCTCATGTTGGAGATTATTGTTCTTTTGGAGACCTATGTGGTCATTTGTATTGATGAAATTATGCAACCTTGTAATTAGTAATGATGTAAGTTGTTCATGTATTATTGGGAGCCATGTATTTTATGATCAATGTAATCTTAAGTTTTGGACGTTATTTATTAGTTATTCTTATGCTTTGTGCGAATGCTTTATTGAAGATAAAATCATATTGTAATTCTTTCAATCTTTAGATGGTGTAATCTATTTTATGTGTATGGTTTATTATGTTCAATGGGTAATTGATTGTTAATTGGATTAATCTTAATTATGGAGTTTAAACTTTCATTTAATTCTTTGTTGGTAACCCTTTAGGAATTCTTGTGTTAGTCTTCCACTCGTGTTATTTTGTGCAATGTAGAAATTAATGCACTTAATATGATTTATACTTAAAAATAATAATTATTTCATCGTTAGTTGCCTAGATGTGTGGCCATTCCTTTGGGGTTCCTGGCGGGGCATTACAAATGAAACCTAAATACTTTACATTAAAAACCCACACAAATATTAGCTTTTAGGCTCCATCTGTTCCACACGTCACAGTGAGGTGGACTCTTGCATGTGCAGACTACCCACATGGCTAGACGTGGAAACAAACTCTGCTTGACACCTAAAACAATTCAACAGATATGGAATTGAAAAGATAGTGATCTGGTTTTTAAGATTCTGGAGATAATTTGTTATTAAGTAGTACACATCAAGCATCTCTAGGTCACAATATCTTTTCTTTTTTGGGGTTGTCTCTATTCAAGTTTTTTTTTCACAGTATTAAATTTTGGTGAACTAGTAGTTAATAGTTGAAAACTTATATGTGAGTGCTTTCTTCATTTTATAGTTTTATTATTATTAAATATTGGTAAATTTTCATACGTAAAGAATGCATATCTATTTCAATTAGTTGACAGGATCATTAAAATTGACATTTTTTAGCACTCTTATTAAGTCCAATTTACGTGATGTTTTCTTTTGATCTATATATCCCATGTCTTTCCTCCACCAATCCCTACAATAAGAGAAACTAAAGTAAAGAAAGTATACACATTATAAAAAAAATAAAAAATTGTAATATAATTATTAACTTTATTTATTTTATTTTTTTGGCAAGGTGGCAATGCCACTTGATATATTTTATTAATAATATATAATTTTTACAATATATTTAAAAACTAATTCTTAACTAACTAGATCATATTATAAAACTTGTATAATAATATTAATACATAATTTTAATATTAATAACTAGATCATATTTTATGAATTAAAATGTATTTTTAAGTTTAATTATATAATATTTTTTCTTATTAATTTGAATCATATTTTATAATTATCATTAAAATAAAAATAAATATTAAAATTTGAAACATTAATAACAACAACAATACTCATTGTTTATGTTTCTTGAGATTGTGCTTTCTTCTAAAATTTTGAGAGACAACAAAGAGGATAGTTTGATATGGAGGGAAACCCCGAATGGGAAGTATTATGTGTCCTCGGCTGTGGCTATCCAAAATAAAGTTATGGAAGAAATTCCTATTTGGGCAAAAGTTTGGAATAAGAAGTTAGTTCCTAAAGTTAATATCTTTTTTTGGATCTTTATCCAAAACAAGGTATTAACTCTGGACAACCTTCAAAAGTGAGGATTTGTTTTTCCTAATAGGTGTTCTCTTTGTTGCAGGGAAGAAGAGTCTGCTTGCCATATTCTCCATCAGTGTACTTTCAGCCAGGAAATTTGGAAAATTATTTTAAGTAGGTGAAAGCTAATTTGGGTTTTTCCGAACTCTCTAGGGGAATCCTGGCAGCAATGGCACTGCCCTAATTCCAACCCAAAGATTGTGGAGCTTTGGAAACTTGCCTTCCCTAATGTTATCTAGAATATCTAGAAAGAGCGCAACAACAGGATTTTTAGGGATAAAAGTGCCAACCCCGAAGTGGTGGTGGATAAACTTTACAGGAGTATCTTTGAATGCATCAATGACATTGATGATGGACTAGTTGCTAAAGAAGACTTCAATGACAAGTGGAACCTTTCCACTACCAAATCTAGTAAGGAGAATGGCAGAGAAGGTCTTGCTTGGTGTTTTCTACCTCAGGAATGGATAAAGGCCAACTTTTATGGGGCTTCTAAGGGAAATCAAGGTAAAGCTGGTTATGGGGGCATTGTCAGGAATTTTGCTGGAAGTTGCCTAGTGGCGGTTGCTGGTCCTTTGGGGAGTCAAACCAGTCATTTTGCTAAAGCCTCAGCTACGCTAAATACTCTAATTATTGCTAAGAACCTAAATCATGATAAATTATGGCTTGAGGGAGACTCACTTAATATTATTAAGTGTTTGAAGGGGGAAACTGAGCCATCGTGGTCCATTGAAAACATTATTTTGAAAACTAGGGAAATTATTGCCAGTTTTATAGTAATAATAATAGAACATGTCTTTAAAGAGAAAAATATGGTGGTGGACTATCTGACGAACCTAGGAGTTAACTCCGAATCTCAAACAATTTGGCATGGGGAAGATATTAATATGAGTATTAAAGAGCTCCTCAGAAAGGATAGATTTATGGGGAAAGAAGGACCACATAATCATGATAGTTGATATGAGTAATTTATGCATTGATAGAAAGGTAATGATTACTTGGAAAAGTGGTAGAATCCCAATCAAATATAATATCACTTCGCACACTTTGTGGGTCATCTTTTTCAAAATTTTGAGAGACAATGGGAAGAAAGTTTTGAGTTTGCAGAAGAACAGAGGTGAAAGTCTAAAATTGATTATGGGAGGTGATTTAAGGAGGGAGGAACTAGAAAACACGTCTAGATGGAAGGATATGCCAAAATTTTGGGCGAAGTTGGAAAAAGGGTCCCTAAGGAGTTTCATGGAGAAGCTGGTTGATTACGACAAAGGTAGGGTTAATCTTGCAGTCTCCAGAATTTTTGAAAAATTGGAGTAATGGGTCCTTTAAAATCTATGGTGTGAGGTTGAAATTGGACGCGGGCCTCATCGCGACTGTGATAGGTATGCCCCACTCTGGGCTCAATTTTTTTAGAGATCTTAAAGTTTCCAATAATGCGGTAAATCTTTTCTCGTGTAAGGAAAAGGAGAGGGATAAAATTGGAAAAGCCACAGGGGGTTATTAAGAAGCCTCCAATATCTTGAAAATCCAGGGCTGGGTTTTGAATTCCATCATGGAATACATAACTATTGAGGGCCACTTTTCCAGGGCCCACACTTATCACTTTGTGTTATTAAACCACTTCAGGCATGAGAAAAGGGTTTCCCTGCCCTACTATCTCTTCAGGTCCCTGTCTAGGTCTCTCAATAAACACAACAAGAATCCCTCGAATCCGGTGCTCCATTGTGGGCTCCTATTGCTCATTTATGAGCACTGTAAAACCCTTTCCATGTAGGAAAACAAGAGGTTATCCTCTTCTCCAGGGAAAGGCAAGAGAAAGCTAGAGGAAGGTGAACCCAGCAAGGAGGAGACTACTTCTAGAAAAAAAGCAAGAGTGCCACTGGGATGAAAGCCCATGATGAAAAGAATGACACAAAGGAAACTGGAAAAGAGGGCAGTGAAATGGAAATGGATGAGTCAGAGGGTGAGGACAGTTGGAAAGATGAGGATGTGGGTGCTGAGGATGAAGACGATGAGAATGAGTCCGACAATGATAGCCCAATTCACAATGCTAGCTTAGGCAACGACAATAGCCAACCTATGGTGGATTTGGATGATAAGGATAATGAGGAAAAATATTTGAATTCTGAGAGGGAGAAGAACAAAGAACCCAAGAAGGATATGACTAAGGATAGTTTGAGTGAGGATAAGGAAAGTGCTGGAGAAGGGTTATTCTTGGATAACCTTAAAAAACTCACTGAGGCTAGATTGGGTTATGACAGATGGACATATGAACTATTGAAGAACCTGGAAAAAAATGGGAAATAGATGGATGAGAAAAGGAAGGAAAATGACAGGAATTAGAAGCAATGGAAGCAGGACATGGAGGAAAAAGTTAAAAAAATGGTAGCTCAAATTGACTATTTGGAAGAAGGGAAAGTGGCGATGAAAAACATGCTGGGTATTATCCCAAATATCTTGTCTGCTGTTACAAAGAACCTAGAGGATATTTTGAAGGTCCTCAATAACTCCAGCTATCCCAAACCAGTGGTGGACCTTGACATGGATGAAGATGCAATCGAGATTAAAAGTGGGGAAGCTACACTTGGTGGAGCAGCAAAGAGAACTAGAGCGAGTGTTAAGAAAGCTGCTGCTACTTCTGCTAAGGATATCCCTAATCTTAGGGATAATATCAAAGACCTGTATGGGATTAGCAGTAACTTGGATAATTCCCTGAAAAATATAAATTAGTTCCTTTTGTCGGGTCTGGTTGGTTTTTTGGGGCTTTAGCTAGTTTTTTCTAGTTATTTTGTTGGTTTTCCTAAAGTTCGTTCCTCCTGGTTTCTTAATGCTTTTATCTTGTAAGGTCCTTTTGTAAAGGGTTTTGGGGCCCCTTCAAAACCCGCTTTTACTTTAATAAAAAACAATACTCATTCTTTATAATATAATAAACATATATTTGTTTAAGAAAAAGCAATTATACAGTTTCAAATTGTATAGTGTTAATCCTATCCTAAATTACATTTTACTTCTTATAAAGTAAATTTTAATTTCATTCTTTCAAAATGTAATGTTTCACAATTAGAATTTTTTTACATTTGCCCTTACTATCTTGGCAAGATTGACTTTACCTATGTACTAAAATCTCTACTCGTGGCAATCTACATCTACATCCACCTTCAACTTCCTCCTCAACTTGTTCATATTTATCCGATTTGGCTTCTACTTCTTCTACAACTTTCCCTTCTCTCCTCTACCTCCCACATTCTTACATTTTCTCCTTTACCTACCGCACTCTCAACTCTCAATAGGAACATGATGCTCTACGTCTCTTGTTTTATTTAAAGAAATCGATTTGAAATAAAGAAAGCTCTACAAGAATCATAAGGCAACACTATATTGTCAAAAATATGGCTGGAAAATTAATCTCAAGATGTAATATATATCTAGTCACTCTAGGAGGGAATGGTAGAAGGCAAACAATATGATAAGAAAGATGTACTATGGCTCATTAAAGACTAATGGACAATCTTGATTGTTTAAGGATTCACTCAATTATTGTCATATATTCTGTAACTGTATACAACTCATTAATATTCACAGTCAATTTAATACTGCATCAGTGTAATCCTTTTGGCTTGTGTGCTCATTAAATTTTCAATCCTTTCAATTTTACTAGGGGTCATCTCCATATCAGATCTATTTACACCCAGACAAATGTAAATGAGATCTCATGACAAGAATTTATTATATAAAATCTTTCCATTTGGTAATTTAGGAACCTAAAGGTAATTCCTCTGCATCTTCACGCTATTTAAAAGATATGTACTACAATCTACATTATGTGCAATTACATTTGGTCCTTGATTTTAATAATAATATTTACAGATGTTTCAAATAAGTTTTTGTAATTTAAACTTGGAAATTGACTCAAAAACTCACATGAATGACCCACAATGACAAACCTCACAAACACATCCATATAAAAAATAAAATATCACTTTCTTCCAAGTTTAAAGATGGCTAAACTTAGACTTCTCATAAAGGAAATATATTTTCAATAAGTGTTACTCTCTTCTCCCATATTCCTCTTTGCCTTCATGCACATAACCAACATAATCATGAGCATAGTTAGACCACAATAATAAGTGACATTATTTTCTATCATTTTTCATCTAGTTTACTTGGTAATACCAAACATATTTCCATAAAATCATCTCATTTACAACCTCTCAATCTATCTAACCATCTATTAAAGAAAATCATGTAACAATTTAGGATTGTATTATCTATGTGTGAGGTCGGGTGTTACACATACGCATACACATACACATACACATATGCATACACATACACACACACACACATACATACATACATACATACATACACACACACACACACATTATATATAGGATAAGGTTTTCTATTACTGAATTACAAAAAAAATAAAATGGAATTACTAAAATTTTGAGTTAATCTTCGAGTATAGTCACTACTTTACATTTACTTGTATGATTATGGATGTCTTTCACTTACACCTTATTAGATTTGGAAAAAAAAGGGGTCTTAGTAACTTGAGATATTAGTGTTTTAATTTAATATGCAATGGTTATAGTAGTGCCAATTGAAAATATGGAGATAATGAGAAAATAATGATAAGATGGAAGTTTTCAGTTGTAATTATTGGCTCAGAAAATATCTTAAATTTTTGTTTTCCCTACTGATGGATTAACTATGAGTGTTCATGTTGTGAATGTGTTAACTTGAGATTTGGTTTATCCCTTATATTTCAGTAATTTGAGTCTTAAATCTTGTTCTTGTTATATTTCTCTTTGGGGGGGGGGGGTATTTTTCCTGTTCAAAGACATTATGGTTCGTTCCTAAGGCTAGGGGAGGGTAATTGTGGTTTTCTCATTGTAAGGTCATGTTCATTCCTCAAATTAAGTTGCCAGTCTAATTCCTAGTTTGGGAGCTAGATGGTGATTACTAGCCCTTCATGTATCCTCTTGGAGTTTCATTTTGTTTAATCTAGCAAGAGGGTCATACCTTGCTATGATATCTCAGTGTTTTCTTCATTGTGTTTTCCTTTCAAATCTTGGTTTTGATTCCTAGGTGGATTTATGGGAGAGTGGCTTTTATTGGGAGTCGAGACCCAAAGTGGTCACCAGGGTAACCCAATGGAAGTTTGTTAATAAGTGATAACATAATATAATAAACTTGGGGATGGGTATTTAGTTCACACTTAACAAGATAATTGCTTTGGATGCCTCTCTTACTCTTGAATGCTCATTTAGATTCGGGGTAAGATGAGGTTGGTGTGGTCCACTAGAGTTGTATGGGGGCCGAGGGTCAAAAAAGGTTACCAGGGTAGCCTAGGATGGGGGTCAGGACCTAGTGAAGACCTGCTAGGGTAACCCATGATAGTCTAGTGATGACACTCTTCCCAGTTGATGACCTAGTGGATTTATTGGTTGTTATTTTGTGTTTGTTTGGACCTTTGGAATCCAATGTATTAGTTATTGGTCTTGAGTATTTCCTTGGTCATCGTGTTCCCTTGTATTGGTGATCTTGTGAGTTACTATTCTTGACTAGTTTATAGTTGAGTTGATTCTATTCTAGTCTTGGTTATGTATTGCATTATGATATTTCCTCCAACATGTCTTTGAGGTCTGAATGATACATCCTAGCATGGGGGGTGGACCTCATGGTACCACATGGCTGGGTGGAGTGCTATTCACACCCATTGGGTGGTATGAGTTGCAACATGATGGTGAGGGCTCAAGTGAAGACTGAATATTCTCCTTATGTTCCAGATTTTGTGATCATGATTTCATTGTTCCATGAAGAATTATATCCATATGGATACTTGTAATGTAAATTGACCATATGTACATTCATGGCCTTGTAATTTGATATATGTATCTTGAGCAGATTGATGCATTGAAGAGGGGAAAATAGATTAGAAGGTCAAATGATAAAAAACATAATGAAATAAACATGCAAAATGCTAAAATATCATGAAAAGGCCATTTCACCTTGCTATTTTACCTTCTCCTTCAGATTGAGCTTGATGAAGTGAAGGCACCCCTTGATAATGCTCCGCTTGATGTGCTCCTTTGATTGCTGGATGTGGATGGCTCTCCAATGTTGTGCACAAATGGAATGGATTTGGAAAATGATAAGGATGAGATGATCAAGTTGCCAAGATGATTTCCTGGGCTCAAAAGGGCAACATAAGCTTACTGGATTTTGAGATGTCTTTGAATGAAGGGATGGAGCCCTTTATTTATAGGAAGAGGAGAGAAAAACAGATGGCTAAGATGGATTCAAGATGAAGGGCTAGGATTTACTTGTGAGCTCACACAAGGTCCAAGAGAGGGTGTGGAGACCAAGAAATATGCCTTAAAGGCATTTCGTATCTCCAAACTCCACAAGGTGCATTGGAGGAATTAAAAATTCTCCAAAAAAGGATATCATGGGGATTGGAGGAATAAAAAAGAATTAAAAATTCCTTGGGAGAGGGGATGCTTGGAGGAATGTGAGATTTCAAAAATCTTACATTCACTTAGGAAAAGAGTATTGAAAAGCAAGGAGTTGACTTTGTGGCTAATCATGTTGATTAGCCATTGACGATTTATTAAGAGGGGGATTAGAGGAAATATTAGGTGGGATTAGGATAATTTGACTAGGAGAGAGAATGAATGGAGGGAATAAAAAAATTAGAAGAATAATGTTAAGTGAGTTTAGGGAGTTTTTAGAAGAATTTATTAGATTAATGATGAATTAAGAAGATGATTTGTAGGAATCATGTAGGTTAACTAATTAATTGAAATTAATTAGCTAAGAGGAAGATTTGTGAGGATTTAATTTTTTAGAAGAATAAAGAAAGGGATTGATTTATTAAATAAATAAGTCACATGCTATAGCGACAATATTAATTATATTTAATTAATATTGAGGAGAATTTGAATTAACATAATTAATTAATTAATTATGTGAGGAATTACAAATAATTAAAATAATTATTTTTAAGTGTCCACATTTTGCCCCTCTTTGAAGCGAGGTGTGATGACGCATCGATTCAAAGAATAATCTTGTTTTGGTGCTGATATTGGTTTGATAGGATGCCCCAGCTCTTGATTGATAGATTATGACATGGTGAAGCCCCCTCGGGAGATCAATTGAGGTAATTGATCTTTGGAGTTTTGCAAGATTGATTTCCCGATAGATTTGATTGATAAGATCTAGATTCAGTCTGGTTTCAGGAAGGATTCAACCCATATAAGACAAACATGATCAAAGCGTCTAGTTTCAAGAAGGATTCATCTTGTATAAGACATAATTGATCACAACGTCCGGTTTCAGGAAGGATTCATCCTGTATAAGACATGATCGATCACAACGTTTGGTTTCAGGAAAGATTCATCCTGTATAAGACATGATTGATCACAACGTCTGGTTTCAGGAAGGATTCATCCTGTATAAGACATGAATGATCACAATGTCTGGTTTCAGGAAGGATTCATCCTGTATAAGACATAATTGATCACAACATCTGGTTTTAGGAAGGATTCATCCTGTATAAGACATGATCAAAGCGTCTGGTTTCAGGAAGGATACATCCTGTATAAGACATGATCGATCACAATGTCTGGTTTTAGGAAGGATTCATCCTGTATAAGACATGATCAGAGCATCTGGTTTCAGGAAGGATACATCCTGTATAAGACATGATCGATCACAACATCTGGTTTTAGGAAGGATTCATCCTGTATAAGACATGATCGATCACAACGTCTGGTTTGAGGAAGGATTCATCCTATATAAGACATGATCAGAGCGTCTGGTTTTAGGAAGGATACATCTTGTATAAGACATGAATCAGAATCATAATTGATTATGTGAGGAAGAAATAGAGGAAGAAAAATTAGGGTGGAAGGGATAAATGAGGAATAAATATGAAGCAGTCGTGAGGTATTTGGAAAGAAGAATACGAGATGCGAGACCGCAGAGGAAAATGGGGGCATTTGAGAACTCCATGGGATTATTGAGTTTAGGGTTTTGATGGAATGATGGTGAAATTTTGTGCACATCAAATGTGGAGAGCCAACCTAGTTTGATGTTGCCCTGAGTGACTTGCACCACTGATTATAAAAATCAGGATGCCATGAGAAACCCAGGGCGTGGACTGACTCTGTAGACAAATGGGAATTTCTTGCACACAATAATGCAAGTGTTAAGAAACACTAATACAAAGTTGTGGGTTCGTGCAAGGAAACCCTCAAACACACTGATACCTCTTGTACACAAGAAGGTAAGTGTTGATAAACACTAGTACCAGGTCACCAGTTTATACAAGAAGGATCCAAAACATGCCATACTATGAAATATGCCCCAGTATGCGCCTATCATAACGTACCTAGATATGAAAGAATCCAGGTAGTTGTAAATAAAGGTAGTCATAGGGCAAAAGATGCAAGTCTATATGAAAAGATCTAACAAAATCTAACAAGTCTCTTCCTTGTGACCAAATGATACCTCGTGCCAAGAGTAGAACTAGGATGGAGGATTAGGTTGCCAAGTGAGGGAAGGAGTCATCCTTAGGGAAAAGTGGGCTTTTGGATTAGGCAAACGATTTAATAGGTTTGGAGAGTGACCTGTGGACTTGGGATTGTTTCTCAAGACTTCTTGAAGCTTACACAGAGGCATAAAAGCTCAGTTTCAATGGGACATTCCTTGTTCATGACTCAGGTGAAGACTCATCATCATACACATGCTTTATTGGGAGGCAGAAAAGAAGGAATGTTGCGCATGGGTGGACTGGATGGTGGATGATTTGTAGTATCGACATGATAGACAGTGGATCCGATTATTTACCTTGGCACCTACACACAAGTTATCACCAAGGTACTTGTCCATAGCACCACCAAGTGGTTTTCAGTAATGGATGAATTGTTTTTCTTTCTTTTTCTATTTTTTTAATTTTATTTTTTTTGTGTCATAAGGCGCATGTTTGCCAAGTTTTTCACCAAAGTGATGATTTTTTTTTTTTTTTAGGATCTTTTTCTGATTTTTTTATTTTTATTGATTTTTTATTTTTTTTGACAATTTAAGACTTTCTGAGGACTAAGCATAAAATCTTTTGAGGTGCATGATATTCATTGGATCATCCATAGGATCGCCTTCAGGAGTAGCCAACTGATAAGCTCCTGATCTATATTTTGCTATGATTACATATGGTCCAAGCCAATTAGGCTCGAACTTGCCTTTCTTTTCTCTTTCTTGTAGATTTTTCTGATTCTCCATGAGGATAAGATCACCAACTTGGAATTCTCGGGTTCTGACCTTTTTATGATAACTCATGTGCAGATGGTTTTTATATACCCGGAGATGATTCAAGGCCTTGAGGCGCCTTTCATCTAATAATTCTAGCTCTTGTAAGCTGGCAATTTTGTATTCTTCCTCTGGTAGGATGTTTTGCAGTGATACCCTTAGAGAGGGGATCTTGATCTCAATGGGAAGGATGGATTTGGAACCAAATACTAGGGAATAAGGAGTGGCACCTATGGGGGTGCGGATGGAGGTGTGGTAGGCCCACAATGTAGGAAGGATTTGGAGGTGCCAATCACGACCTGCTTCATTGACTGTCTTTTTGAGGATTTTTATTAGGGTTTTATTAGAAGCCTCAACTTGGCCATTGCCTTAGGGGTAATATGGAGTGGAGAAGCGGTGCTGGATGTTGAATTTTTGGCAGAGTTCTTTGACATCCTAGTTTTTAAATTATTTACCATTATTTGTGATGATAACTTTTGGGATGCCATACCGGCAGATTAGGTAGTTTAGGATGAACTTGGATATTTGCTTGCCGGTGGTGAAAGTAAGAGGGATAGCCTCTACCCACTTGGTGAAGTATTCGGTGGCAGTGATAATGAATTTATGTCTGTTGGAAGATGAAGGATGGATTTTCCTAATGAGATTGAGCACCCACTGTGAGAAGGGCCATGGTGTAATGAATGGCTGCAATTCTTGTGATGGTGCATGAATCTTGTCGCCATGTTGCTGGCAAGGAATGCGTTTCTTCACATAGTTGTATGCATCTTCTTCCATTTTAGGCCAATAGTATCCTGTTCTCAAAAGTTTTTTAGCCAATGTGAGTCCACTTGAGTGTGCGCCACAGATACCCTCGTGTACTTCGTGTAATGCCCATTCTGCTTCTTGTTTATCTAAACACCTTAGGGGGGAACCATCAAAATGCCTTCTGAACAAGGTGTCTGCAAGGATGGTGTAACGGGCACATCGGCAGATGAAGGTTTATTGTTGGGTTTTGGTGAGGTGTGGGGGAATGGTGTTGTCTTTGAGGAAAGGAAAGGTTTCTTGGTACCAAGGGGACTCGGGACCAACGAGAACACACACCATTTCAGACTCTGGTAGGTCATATGCCGGTATAAACAATTGCTCGACCAAGAACTCACACTTCTGACTGTGTGCTGGCATTTGAAGGAGGGAGCCAATGGTGGCCATTGCATATGCAGCCCTGTTGTTTTTTCATGGGATTTGATCAAACTTGATTGCCATGAAATGTTTCTTAAGCTCTTCAACCATGGTATGGTAGGGAAGGAGTTTATCATCTTTGTTTGGTATTCATCATTGACTTGTTTTATGATGAGCTGGGAATTGCCATAGACTTGTAATTCCTTTATTTTTCAGTGGATAGCCAAGCGTAAACCTGTGATGAGGGCCTCGTATTCTGCTATGTTGTTGGTACATGCAAAGGCTATCTTGTATGATTTTGGGATGCCATCTCCTTGAGGTGTGATGAATAATATTCCTGCCCCCGATCTATTTTGAGTGTAGGAGCCATCAAAATACAATTGCCATGTGGAGGATGTGGTAACATTCATAATGAACTCATCTGGTAATTCTATGAGAAGAAGATGGTCACCTGGAAGTGGAGCTTCAGCCAACTGATCTGCAATGACTTGTCCCTTGATTGCTTTCCTGTCCACATATTCAATGTCAAACTCACTTAAGAGCATGACCCATTTAGTCGTTCGGCCAGTGAGAGCAACTTTGGACAAGAGATATTTAAGTGGATCGATTTTAGCAATTAGTTTTGTTTTGTTGTTTAGCATATAGTGTCAGAGTTTTTGTGTGCTAAACACCAATGCCAAGCATGCTCTTTCAATGGGGGTATAATTGAGTTCATACCCTACTAGTGTACGAATGATGTATTAAACAACATGTTCTTTCCCTTGATCATCTGTCTGTGCCAATAATGCCCCCAATGCCACTGCAGTAGCGCATATATACAAAATAAGGGGTTTTCTAGGAGCAGGAGGCATCAATACCAGAGGTGATGCTAGATATTCTTTTAGTTTCTCAAAGGCCTTTTGGCATAAGCAGTCCCATTTGAATTTTGTGTCCTTGCGCAAGAGGTGTGCAAATGGATGGCACTTATCTGCTAGTTGTGAAATGAAACGTTTGACAGACTGGAGTTTTCCCTGGAGACTATGCAGTTGTCTGAGAGTTTTTGGTGGAGACATTTCCATGATAGCTTTTACTTTTGCAGGATCGACCTCGATGCCTCTGTGGGAAACAATGAATCCTAATAGTTTTCCCGATGTGACTCCAAACACACACTTTTTTGGATTCAACCGTAATTTGTATTTTTCTAATCTTTCAAAGATTTTCTTTAGAATGGGGATGTGTTCTTTTCTTGTCTTAGATTTGCCTAGCAGATCATCCACATAGTCCTCCATAATTTTGTGTAAGAGGTCATGAAAAATTGTTGTCATTGCACGTTGGTATGTAGCTCCAATATTTTCAGACCAAAAGGTATGACCCGATAACAGAAAGTCCCCCATGGTATTGTGAATGTAGTTTTATGTTGATCCTCATCTGCAATCCTGATTTGGTTGTATCCAGAGAATCCATCCATAAGCGTCAACATCTCATGTCCTACTATAAGTCCACAATCATATCTATATTTGGGAGTGGGAAATCATCTTTAGGACAAGTAATATTTAGATCTCAAAAATCTGTGCAGATGCGGATGCCCCCAGCAGGTTTTCCGATAGGTACAATGTTGGAGACCCATTCAGCATAATCTATTGGTTTGATAAATTCTGCGTCTAACATCTTTTGGAGTTCCGCCTTGACCAGGAGTGCAATATGTGGGTGCATTTTGCACAATTTTTGTTTTACAAGTTTTGCGTCTGGGCGGACGACGAGATTGTGAACCACCAAGGCAGGATCCAACCCTGGCATATCAGAATAGGACCATGCAAAATTGATTTTTACCTCTGTAAGGAAGTTGATGAAGTCTTGTTTCTCTATTTCTATGAGGGATTTGGTAATGAGCACATTTTTCGGAATGACTTCGGTGCCCATGTTGATGCTATCTATTTCTTCTGTCAGCAAATTTGATTTATCTTGTGGAAGGTGACCAATGGTAGGGAGGTCAAATCCCTCATCGTTAAGTGCCTTTTCCAGGTTTGCACTTTCGGATACACCCTTTATTTTTATTTTTTGCTCATCCAAAGGTTGCCTCAGGGAGTTTTTCAGCTATGGAATCATGTCTTTTCCTTTTATTATCTTTTTTGTGGCTAAGGGCATTGACCTAACTACCAAAGTATCCCTTTTCATGTAGTTGAATACCCTCGATTCTATTACAATCTTCTAGATTTTGTGCTATCAGGAGAGTAATGAGAGCATTATCGTCGGTGCAGATATCTAAAGTGGGTTTGTCTCGTTGGCCCCAATCAATGAGTTTAGGATGGACAAGATGTAGCTCATGTGAAGTGGGAAGGGTTATGGGGCTGATGGTATTGATGTAAGCATCCAAGAAGATATATTTCTTGTATTCATAAGGCATTTCGTGGAATTCCTCTTCATTAGCACTTTCGATATCCGAAGAAGGACTAGAAGGGGCACCGACAATAGTAATCTTAGGCACCGAGGTGTACCCCAAGCCTCTATTGTATCTGTAGGAGATAGGATTTATGGGTGCTTTTCTTCCTTTCTCCTCTGGTCCCAGGCCGTGTCCTTTGTAACCCATTTTTTAAACTATGGCAGATGCTTTTGGGTACATTTTTTTGGATATTCTTGCTGGATCTTCATCCTCTTCCTTGTATAGCGATAAAGAGATATCTGCTTCGAGGCTCTCATTATCAAGTGGGCCCCATTGTTGGAAGGTGGTGTTTTGGCATTGTATGACTGGTTTCGGGTCCTTTTTGAGCTCTTTTGGTTTGCCAAATGACTTAGGAGAGAGAAGGAGGTTGCCTATCAATAAGACGTCCTCCAATTTGTATTCTCCATAGCCATTGTCCAAAATCTTGATTTGATTATTTGGTTGGGATGATGTGGAGGCAACATTTGATGTGTCAGATGGAGGCGTTGGCTAGGGTCTATTTAGTGGACAATGATACAAATGCTTCCCCTCTAATAGTTTGCAATATTGAAAAGGTTGGGGATCACCTTTGATAGTGATCACTCTTCCATTATAGGGGAATTTGATGCATTGGTGATAGGTGGAGGGTACGGCTTGCAAGGAATGAATCCATGGCCTCTCGAGGAGAATCTTGTAGGGGAGATCAAGATCTAGTACTTGGCAAGGGGTTTCAATTGTAATGTGGCCCACTTGAAGAGGTAAGGTGATCATGCCTTTTGAAATTCTTTCTGCATCATCATATGCCTTTGTTGTGATCCTTCCTGATGTGTCTATAAAATCCTCAAAAAGTCCCAATTGTTTTATTAATTTGTATGTGCACAGATTAAGCCTAGATCCACTATCTATCAGGATACGTTTGACTTTGTGCTTGTGGATGAGAGCTTCGATGTGCAAAGGTTTGTTATGGTCTTCATCTACGGGAGCATCTTTGGAGTTAAATACAATGTGTTGCTAGGCAGAAAGGTTTCCAATGAGGGCTTGGAATTGGGTGGTGTTGATGTTATCAGGAACGCGTGATTGGAGAAGGGCTTGTTCCAAAATTTCTTTATGTACCAGGGAAGTCTTGAGAAGTTCCAAAATGGAGATTTGTGCAGGTGTCTTCCCAAGTTGATCAAGGAGGTCATATCGGTGGGTGGAAGACATGGGTGGGGGGTTTGGTGGGGGAGGGACTCCTTGGATGGTGACTTTACCTTGGCGTGTAGTT
The DNA here is from genome assembly GCF_030272615.1 of Cryptomeria japonica. Taxonomy (NCBI): domain Eukaryota; kingdom Viridiplantae; phylum Streptophyta; class Pinopsida; order Cupressales; family Cupressaceae; genus Cryptomeria; species Cryptomeria japonica. The sequence goes on from NC_081405.1 coordinate 561,371,421, forward strand.
GCATTGCAATCATTCTGTAAATGGGAGGTGGAAGGCATGGCACCTTGAATGACTATCCTCAAGGATTTGGTCTGCTTTGGGAAGAAGGAGGATTGACTCCTTGGATGGTTATGACATTGACATGATTGTCTGTAGGTTCAATTTGACCTACTAAAAAATCAAAGCCGGTTATGTGATTAGCATAGTCATAACCCATTGCGTTAGATGATAAGCCTTTTCCTTTATCATGATTCGGGAAGGGTTCCTAGTACATTTTGAGTTTGTCATTGTTATTACCAGGTTTTGCATTTGCTACTTCAATCTCACCTCTATCAATGAGATCTTGTATGTAGATCTTCAGTTTCATACACTTGCGTGTATCATGTCCCTTGATACGATGGTATTCACAATACTCATTTTCATTATACCATCTTGGTTTAGGTTGATTGGGTCAAACAAGCGAGTGATTGGAAAAACCACTGCACCTACTTGGACAAGTTTCTGAAACACCATTTCAATAGGCTCAGCCAAAGGAGTGAAATCTCTTGGAGTCCTGTTATTTGATCAGGGTGGTCACCCCTGGATTGAGACATTGTTGTGAGGTTTTTGGGATTGATTTTGATTGTTGAATTGATGATTATTGGTGGTGGATTTTGGGGGAGCGGCCACGGTTTGGACCTGCTTTGTATCAGTTACACCATCATTGACCACGTTTTTGTTCTTGGACCAGAATTTTGGCTTGTCGTTATGATAAGAGGAATAACTTTGTGTTGACTTCGGGTAATGTTTTAAGGTTCCTTCCTCCAACAAGACATGTTCGAGGGCGAGGCCCTTTTCGGTCAATTTTTGGAAGGATTTGATACATTGGGATATTAAGGGTCTTGAAAGTTCAGGCACCAAGTTCTTTTGGAATAGTTCAATTTGATGTTGTTCTGGCATGTCCCACTGGAATTTCTTGATAAGATGTCGCCATCTTTGTAGGAAATTGGCGAAGGTTTCTCCGGGCCTTTGTTTTGTATTACATAGGTCCATCATAGAAACATCATTACCCATGTTGTATGCATAGTGGACCACAAATCTTTCTGCCAAGTCTAGAAAAGAGACAATGGAACCTCGTGGTAAAGATGAGAACCATGCCAGGGCGTCTCCCGTGAGACTCTTGGGAAAGAGTCTACGAAGATAAAGGTCACTATAGGAGACTTCTTGGCATAAGATGTGGAATTCTCAAACATGATCGCGGGGGTCTCCTTTGCCTTCATACTTGGTGAATTTAGGGATCTCAAATCCTAGGGGATATGGTGCAATTGATATAGATGGGTCGTAAGGACAAGGGAAAAACTCTTCGAACGAGTAAGTTTTTCTTTTATTAGTCCTTTGTTTCATGTCCTTGATGATATTTTTCATGTCTTGAATTTCCTTGATGAGGTCTTGTTGTGGGCTTTGATAATGATGAATTGTATTTGCCCCAATTATTGGATGAGCCAAAGAAGGTGCACCACCACCAATATATTGATATGATGAGGAGGTGGGAACATGGGATGTGATGACTGATGTTGCTGGGGTTTGAGTGACAGTTGGTTGTGGTCCGCAAACGGTTGTGATGGGATTGAATACGGCCCAGATAAAATTTGCGACATTGTTGGGAGGAAGGAAAGTTTTGTGGAATAGAAATATGTGGTTGAATATAAGGAGGTGGTATAGAAGTTTTTTGGAGAATAGATGAGATCGGATTTGATAGTGGTATGGATGGTAAGGAGGAAGAAGGTGGGATGAGACCACGGTGGGAGGTACCGCGGGTGGCATTGATTGAGCTTGGATGATTGATGGGGCTGCAATTGATTGAGTTTGAATAGTAGGTGCAACACTTTGTGTGGGAGCAAGGTCTCCTTGTGGTTGTTGGGCAAAAGCGGATCTATTAAACTCAAGCGAAAGTTGAGCTCCATTTTCAAGAAGAGCTTTTAGAAGTGCAGTAGGATTGTGTTTAATAAACTTGTCCATCATCTCTTGGTTATAAGAATTTGCTAGGAAAATTTGCACTTCCAGACAAAGTTCATCTTAGCTAACCATGTCAGGATTTTGGCTTTGATCTTGATTGCTAGGTTTCCCACTTTGTGTATGATCTTGCGTGGGATCTTCATATAGGACACCAATGTCTGGCATGCCATATTGTTGTTTAGCCATCTTTTTCTTTTGGGATTGAGTTGCGACCATACACGATATTTGTGATGAAAGGACTTAAGAAATTTGAGGATGAAAGGACTTAGGAAATTTGAGGATGATTGATGGAGGAGGTATGGTAGTGATGGTTTAGAAGAAATTTGATGACTAGGTTGTCTTTGGCATGAACATGAAGGATCAATTCGAATGACAAGTTGTATGAAGGGATACAACCACCCTGATTTGGACGATAATTGGTGTTTCAAAGGACAAACATGAATGTTGATGGAGAGGACTGATTCTTAGCTTCTCTCTCAGGCTTATGAAATATGGGATGGACAAAGCTTTGACGCAATTTTTGGACTTGGTGTGGGTAATGAATTGGACAATTGTTTGTGTCTTGACAAGTGTTTGGGGATAGTGATGTGTTTCTAGTCTTATCTTGGCAAGTATGTATCAAACAGAGCAAACACAATGATCAAATGCATATTATCTCAAAGACACTCATGCTCATATACATCATTCTTAAGGCTGGCAAGGACAATAGTCATTGAATCCCAATTGGTTTCCCAGCTACGCTTACCTAGAGTGGACACTTAGATGCTTGAGCCCACTGGCTCCCCTCCACGACACTCACTTCTTGGGGCAGCCAAGCATCAATTTTGATGAAAACTCCTCATGGCGAACTTTGTGTCTCTACTAAGGGCCGTAAAAACATGGGCGGCTTTAGAGGTCCGACCTCCTGCACCAATGACTAGAAGGTTTTTGGCCACTATGAACAAGGTGTTTAGTAAGTCTTCCCATTAAGAGCTACCCTTCAAAGTTGCGCAAGTGCAATTGAGGCTTATAGCCCAACGAAGCACCAAGAACTTAGTAGTCACGCAAGTGTGATTGAGATCTCTAGGACCCTACTAAGCACCCAATGCGAGAGTGAACTCTCGTATAGCCCCAACCATTAACCCTTTCATAGTCAATGGCCTATTTATTATAGTGAGTTGGGAACCCCAGGTCCAGGTGCACTCACTTGGGTCGTTCCCTTCTTACCTTCTCAAAGAGCAAGTTGGGAGGGCAGGCTCGCTAGAGGTAAACACACAATCAAACAAGAAAAGGTTGGAAGGTCTGGATTTCTGATTGTCTAGCAAGATGAGAGCATCCTCTCCTACCTTTACGCTTTTCTTAAAGACACATAAGACAATGGTTCATTCCATTTTAATTAATATCTAGGTGCCTAATTTAAATAAATGCACAATATTTGGTTGAATCAGCTAGGCAACCTACAAAACAACTTGATTAGTAGTTTGAAAAATGGAGCCTTCAAAAAGCATCCTGCAAAACAACTAGATTAGTAGTTTGAAAAATGGAGTCTTCAACAAGCGTCCTACAAAAAACAACAAAATGACAAAAATATTATTTTTTTTAATTTTTTGGGAATAAGTAGAAAAACATGAATAAATTTTTTTTTACTAAAGACAAATGTGGATTTGGAGGAAGCTTTGATGGGTTAATGGTGTTTGACTAGGTTTTTACCACTTTCCAAGGGATAAGCAAGCAAAAAATGGGGATTTTAGGGGAGAGATGAAGGAATGGGAAAATTTGTCCAAGAGGGACAAAGAAGCAAAAGTTGGAGATGGATAATATGGGAAAAATTTGGAGGTGATTGGATAAAAGGGGAAGGAGTTATGGCAACCCTAAAAATAGAGGAATGTGGGATTTTGGGCTTCAAAAGGTGGATTTTTGGGATAAGGCCCCCAAGGAAGGAAATGTGGAAAATGGAAATGCGGAGAATCTGGTAAAGTTTGAAGGAAAATGGAGTCAAGATAAAGAAGATATGGTGAAAAAATAAGATTTACAGAGCAGACAGTCGCACTAAACAGAATAAAAAAAAAATGTCAAAGGTCCCGATTTCTGATTGTCTAGATAGACGAGCATACTCTCCTACTTTCACACTTTCCTGTGGTCAGACAGATTATGATTAAACAAAGCAGATAACAGGAAATGAAAAGAAAATGCAGACTACAGTTAGCGCCTAAAAATTTCAGACAGATTAACAGAGCAGACAGTCACACTAATCAGATGAAAAAGTGCCAAAGGTCTCGATTTCTGATTGTCTAGATAGACAAGAGCATACTCTCCTATTTTCACACTTTCCTGTGGTCAGAGCATACAATCGTGCTAAACAGAATAAAAAAAAGTGCCAAAGGTCCGGATTTCTGATTGTCTATATAGATAAGAGCATACTCTCTTACTTTCACACAGATTATAATAAAATAGAGCAGATTACATATCAGATAATAGAGTTATTGTGCTGAAACAAAAATAGAAACAAAAAAGAAATAGAAACAGAATGACAAGGAGCCGTCGTGCAGAAATATAGAGCTGCTATTCTGGAACCTGAAAAAAAGATATATATATATATATATATATATATATATATATATATATATATATATATATATTTGCAGTCACGCTATTCTAGAACCTGCATCTCACAACTCACAAAAACTAAAAAAAAACATTAGTTCTTAGGGACGTGGGTCCCACCGGGCGTGCCAAAATGAAGAGGGGAGAACAGATTAGAAGGTCAAATGATAAAAAACATAACAAAATAAACATGCAAAATGCTAAAATATCATGAAAAGACCATTTCACCTTGCTATTTTACCTTCTCCTTCAGATTGAGCTTGATGAAGTGAAGGTGCCCCTTGATAATGCTCCACTTGATGTGTTCGTTTGATTGTTGGATGTGGATGGCTCTCCAATGTTGTGCACAAATGGAATGGATTTGGAAAATGATAAGGATGAGATGATCAAGTTGCCAAGATGATTTCCTGGGCTCAAAAGGGTAGCATAAGCTTACTGGATTTCGAGATGTCTTTGAATGAAGGGATGGAGCCCTTTATTTATAGGAAGAGGAGAGAAAAACATATGGCTAGGATGGATTCAAGATGAAGGGCTAGGATTTACTTGTGAGCTCACACAAGGTCCAAGAGAGGGTGTGGAGACCAAGAAATATGCCTTAAAGGCATTTCATATCTCCACACTCCACAAGGTGCATTGGAGGAATTAAAAATTCTCCAAAAAAGGATATCGTGGGGATTGGAGGAATAAAAAAGAATTAAAAATTCCTTGGGAGAGGGGATGCTTGGAGGAATGTGAGATTTTGAAAATCTTACATTCACTTAGGAAAAGAGTATATAAAAGCTAGGAGTTGACTTTGTGGCTAATCATGTTGATTAGCCATTGACGATTCATTAAGAGGGGGATTAGAGGAAATGTTAGGTGGGATTAGGATAATTTGACTAGGAGAGAGAATGAATGGAGGGAATAAAAAAATTAGAAGAATAATGTTAAGTGAGTTTAGGGAGTTTTTAGAAGAATTTATTAGGTTAATGATGAATTAAGAAGATGATTTGTAGGAATCATGTAGGTTAACTAATTAATTGAAATTAATTAGCTAAGAGGAAGATTTGTGAGGATTTGATTTTTTAGAAGAATAAAGAAAGGGATTGATTTATTAAATAAATCAATCACATGCTATAGTGACAGTATTAATTATATTTAATTAATATTGAGGAGAATTTGAATTAACATAATTAATTAATTAATTATGTGAGGAATTAAAAATAATTATTTTTAAGTGTCTAGACATGCATTATGTAATTGACTGAGATCCTAATTTCATGTTGTTTATGTTCACTTGAGTTATTTTGTTGTGGGGCCTAGAGGACAGTTATATATTTGATGTATATGATTCTTGTATTCACTTCTTGTATCTTCATGATGCTCATTGTAATGTATAGTTTATTTCCTCTTTTAAAAATAAAAATAAAAATTGTAGTTTTATTGTTTTATGTTGTTATGCCCTCTCGGTCTCATAGCGTGGTGTTAAATAAATCTCAGGGGTTGACTCTATCAAAAGCCACAATTGATATATGACCAACATAAAGAACATGATTGACATTTGTGGCAATGACTCAAGTAAAATCTCTAGAAGGCCTCAAAATAACACCAACATTCACATATGAGCATTACGAAAAAATGAAAATCGGTAGACAACTTGCAAAGCGAAAGACCAAAGAAAACATATTAAAGTTTTTAGAAGATAATTGATATAATATATATTTTTGTTGTTAGCTTTACATCCTTTGGGCTATTGTTTATAGTAACAACAAACTTGTTTTGTTGCTTATTAATATAAAAAACAATTGAAATTTTATTCCAATATCTTCAATTTTTCCTAATTTTTACTTTTATTAATGACTTATATTGTGACAAATAATTTAATCAAAGTCATTCTATTTTGTTTAGTATTTATTCAAAATTATCTAAACAAAATGCAATTGACTACTATTTATAGTTTTATGTATTGATTTATTAATACATATTTCAAATTTTGTTTGAATTTTTTTTATTTTCTGTAATGTCTAAATGATCTATTCAACCATTTCACTTCAAACTAACCTCCCATGTAGGAGGCTCGCAGCTAACCACTACGTTTGTGGGGTCATCACCTATTTAGAAATATTTATTATTATGTATGAATGTTAAATATTTTTATAATTTCATCTCTCTTGGCATATCTTACTTAGATTTTTTTTAAATATAGGTATTGCTAGTTACAATGAAGGTGTATTACACTCACATAATGAATGTACAAATATGTGTTAATAAAAACTAGAATCATTAAATTTGACGTGTTTGTGACACTTAATGCATGAAAAAACAAAAAATATTTTACTTAATTTCTCCTCTCAACTACCACTCACTCTAAGTTTAACCATTAATTAATTCTATCTATCTCCATCATACTAATAGTTAACTTCATAATTATGTTAATCTAATATTATAATAATAATATAAAAATATAAATGTATAATAATAATTAGTCTTAATAAGTTTTTTTGTTTTGGTGAAAAGTTTATTAGAAATATAAAAATATAAAAAATATAGTAATATTTTAATAATAATTTAATATTGATTACAATATCATAACATAATAATAATTTAATATTAATTATAATATAATAATTTTTAAGTGAAATAAAGAACAAATATGATATCTTTCGGCATACTTTAAATATATTTCTCTAAAAATAGATATACTAGTTATTATTATGTATAGATGTTGAAATATTTGTTAATTAAAACTAACAAAATATTTAATTTGACATCCTTGTGAGTGTCCATAAAATTAAATTAAATAACTTAAATTAAGTGTAGACTAAGTTAAATATCAAGACTCTAAGTTTGTTGATTTCACCATTTCATACATTATAAGGAATTTCATAATTTTAATTTTAATATAGAATTAAGAGAAAAATAATAAGCTAATTAAAATTTAAGAATTGAAAATTAAATAAATAATTAAAATTAAATTAATTAATGTAAATAAAATAAAATAAATAAAATAAAATAAGTAAAATGAAATTAACAAAAAAAACTAAAATAGTGATCATTTAAACTTATTTTGAAATATTATGATTTGTTGATTTCATGATTTGATACAATTTTTAATTTTAATAAATGAACATATAAAATAATTTAATTAACATCAATTTTATGATGTACATTTTTTAATATTTTATATAATTATGCCGATGGGCGTTTAGTATGGGGATTTTTCATCGGCAAATTTTTAGCCATCCAGAAAAGTTTCTTTCCGGCGGGGTTTCACGATGGACGTGCCTGTCTGACAGTTGCTTTGAGGTGGGGTTTTCTAGTAAACATGGCTTTCTTTGTGGCGGGGTTTTCTGGTCAACATGGCTTGTGTGAGGGACGACACAATGTGTTTGACAGGTGATAAATGTGGAATTTATTGCTAGGTACCTCATGCTGGATTACGATGGAAAGGCATTTTTCAATGATTATTATGTATTGAATGGAATTCACTGCTCGACACTTTGTCTTTGAGTTGGGATGGTAAGTCTGGTTTTTGGCATTCAACATTCATTTGCTGTGGTTGCAAAGAGTTTTATTTTGTGGTGGCTAGGGTTTATAGAGAATATTGTTTTCGAGTGATTCTATTGCAGAGGTCGTTTTTGGGGGAGGTTGTGCAAGTTGGATATTTCTTACTCCTGCTATCTGTTCATTCCTTGTGTGTGTTTAGATTTGGAAAATGGGTGTGAAAGGGCTTTGTGAATTTGGTAAAAAGAAGGTGTTGTGGTGAATATCAGATGGATTATTATCATTTGGCTTGAATTTACTAGTAGTATTTAATTGTAATGGTAGATTTTTTTAAAGCAATGCATTGTTTTTTTCAAAGACAATGATTTAATATTTGATGAAATATTTATGCTGATTGGGGTTTATTTTGTAACAAAGTATTGGTTTTTAGGAAAGATAGTCAAAGGTTTGGTAAATGGGTGTGGAAGGGCTTTGAGCATTGGTGGCTAGGGTTTATAGAGCATATTGTTTTCAAGTGATTCTGTTGTAGACATCATTTTGGGGGGAGGTTGTCTAGGTTGGATATTTCTTACTCTTGCTAATTGTTCATTCTTTGTGTGTGATTTGTCTATGTTTGTTAGGAAAGATAGTCGAAAGTTTAGAAAATGGGTGTGAAAGGGCTTTGAGAATTTGGAAAAAAGGTGTCGTGGTGAATATCAAATGAATTATTATCATTTGGCTTCAATTTACTAATAGTATTTAATTGTAATGAGGTTTTTTAAAAGCAGTGCTTTTTTTTTTTCTCAAATAGAATGGTTTAATAATTGATAAAATATTTATGCCAATTGGCATTTATTTTGTAGCAATGTGTTGTTCTTTAGGAGAGAGAGTAGAAGCTTTGGAAAATGGGTATTTGTTTCTCCACTTTGTGGGTTTGTCTCTATTTGTTATGAAAGTTAGTGGAAGCTTTCTCTGTCCTTGTTTGTCTGTGTTTAAGGCCTTGTATAGACCTAGGAAAATGCATGTATAGGGGTTTTACAATTTCGATTGTTGGGTAATAAAGGGTTTTGAAATGAAAATTGTGTTGATGTATTTTATGAATTTTAGGGTGGCTAGGGTTTACAGAGCATATTGTTTTCAATTGATTCTATTGCAGAGGTTGTTTTGGGGGGAGGTTATCCAAGTTGGATATTTCTTACTCCTTTTATTTGTTTGTTCTCTTGTGTGTAAGATAGTCGAACCTTTCTCTGTAGTTGTTTGTTTGTGTTTAAGGTCTTGTGTAGACTTTAAAAAATGCAAGTATAGGGGTTTTACGATTTTAATAATTGGGTGATAAAGGGTTTTGAGATGCAAATTATGTATAAGACTAAGGTACACAACAAATCTTTGGGACAATACGAAGAATTATTAAGTTGAGCTTTACTTTTTTAATGGGTTCTGATGGCAATTCATTTCTTGGTGTTTGATATTCATTTGTTGTGTTTGCAAACTGGGTTTATGAAGGGCTACTTAATTGATTATTATGCATTGAATGAAATTTACTACTCAGTGTCCAACTTTGTTCACTATTTCCTTGCAATGAATACCTTACATGCATAAAGTATGGAAAAGAACGTTGCATTTTATATGCCATTACATACATACATACATACATACATACATACATGTATGTATATGTAAAATCACATTGAATTTCCTTACACACATAAAGTATAGAGTACATTTACATGCATATGTATGTGTATGTGTCTGCATCTATCATACATATACATATACATGTTTATGTATACATATGCATTTTGGGGTGTGTAGTGCCCCTCCATGTTTTGCTTCAAATACATGCTACTTTGATTTATTGGACTATTTTTGGCTTTTTGTGTGTGCTTTATTTAGGAAATTGGAGTTGATTTGAAGGTTATTATGATTATTTTATTTTATTTTCAAAGTTTTCAAAGAATAATTGATGACAAGAATTTGCAGTTTTAGATTTTCTTCAAAGCCTAATTGGAATTTCTTGAGCTTGATTGTTTTGAAGACTTGATTGTTGATTTGAGAAGATTTTGTGTTTTAGAATTCATCATCGACATTCTCTTCTCTCTCTCTTTCTTTCACAGGTTTTCAAGTAGGTATTCATTTTACTCTTGATTTATGTAATTTGATTTTTAAATGATTATTAGGGAGAATTGGGGTTTTATTGAATTATAAATTTCATCTGGGATTGTGTTCTAATTATTGTCTACAAGATTTGGGCTTGCATGATGATATAATTTACTTTTGTAATTATATTTTATTTTGAGCATATGTTGGTTCTTTTATTTGTTTATGTTTGGGGCCTTATGTCTATTTCCTAGCATGGGGAGTGGGCCTACGGGTACTACATGGTTGGGTGGTGATGCTTTTTCCACCCATTGGGAATATCTTGGAGGACTTTCATGTGAGCGGCCAAGTGGAACTATTCCATATGTTACAATGTCCTTTGTATCCCGGTTATCAGATGATTTAACTTTATGATTTAATTAGCAATATATCTTCCAAAATGATGTAAAGGACATGTAATTTGCTTAATTGTATTTGTAATCAAGAGTTGTTGATATTATCCCAAAAGAAAAGATTGTAAAAATATGAAGTAGTTGTTGGTTAGGAGGGACCTCAAAGAGATCAGTCCAGACCGGTCAACAAGAGTAAACACAATGGAAACACAAAGACATGATCGAGGCAATACATAACATATTGAATTATAACATGAAAATCGATTACAACCAACTGGTAATAACCGGGTTACAAAAACTGGCTCATAGGCCTACTAAACATGCTCAAAATAAAGAACAAGTCACAACCGGGACCTTCAATCTTAAGATCTATCTTCTATGCTCAATCTCACTTCTTTGTTGTTACATTCTAATACTCTATTACAATGATTTATATGATCCAAGGGGATCCGGTCGGCCAAAAAGGGATCAAAACCCTAAGAACAAGACCTAATATGCAAAACCAACAAGGTCGGCCTCCACCAAGAGATTCCTCCAAAAAATTGAAAGGATGAAGTGTAGATCATAGGAAAAGTTCAGCTACACACAAAGAAACATCAGAATCAATGCTTAGGGCTATACAAGCTATGGAAGGGATCCGATAGATTATAAATGCAAATAGTTCCAAGCAACCGGTAACAGGAAAATGTCAACTGACAACTTGAAACTATCACGAAAATCAACAATGATAACCTGTTGGAAAATGATCCAAATGGTCCACAGTTTGGGAATAAGGAAGATGATCAAGTCTTAAAGAAAAATCCAACTCCGTAGGATCTGGTGAGCCAAATCTAGGACACACAAAAAGAAATGTTGAAACTGCAAACAAAAAGAAAAACAGAAAGGAAAATATTTTTGGTTGATGCAAGATTGCTATGAACCGGGGATGCTCTTGCATTAGACATCCGGGGTTGTTGAAAAAGTCAAAGGAAAACCAAGGTGGTCTACCTCTTCCCAATAAATCCAAGATGAATCTTCTACTAGTTTGTCTGTCCACTTCACAAGATACTCTTTATACTAACTGCTTTGGGTACTATGCCCAATCCTACTGTCCAAAATTTCTTCAATCTGGTCTGGTTCCTTCCAGGGCAACTATTTCTCCAAGTCTGCAATATTGTCCTTACTCAATTTTGGTTCATGATACTCATGAAGATTTGCAATGTTAAACATAGGTGAGATACTCAGACTATCTGGTAACTCTACTTCATATGCATTCCAGAATTGAACTTTCTCAAAATCTTGCAAGGTCCAAAATTTTTCATCTGTAATTTGTTATAAGTTTCAACTGGGAATCTCTCTTTTCTTAGATACACCATCACTTCAGTGCCAACTTCAAATTCCTTATGTCTCCTCTTTTCATCTGCCTTCTCCTTATACTTCCTATTCATATCCTCCAAATGTTGCTTAACTTGAATATGTAAGTCCTTCATGTGATCTGCAAATTCTTCTACTTCTGAACTTCTCTGGTCTTCACTGCTAATATCTCTTAATTCTGATATACCTCTAGGATGCACTCCGATAACAATCACAAAAGGTATTCTTATGGTACTCTTGTTTACTGAATTGTCATAGGCAAACTTTTCTTGTGCAAGAATCAAATCCCAACTTCCGGTTTTATCTCCAACTAAACATCTCAACAAATTTCCCAAGCTCTGGTTAACTACTTATGTTTGTCCATTAGTTTGTGGATGAAAAGTAGAACTGAACTTCAAATATATTTTCATCTTCTTTCAAATTGTTCTCCAAAAATAGCCCACAAACTTAGTGTCTCTATCTTCCTTGAAAAATAGGTCTACTACATGTAATGCATCTGATGTCTTCTTACAAGGTATGAAATGAGCCATCTTCAAGAATCTATTCACTACCACAAATATAGAATCATTCCCTCTCAGTGTTTTAGGAAAACCAAGTATGAAATCCATGCTTATATCCTCCCAAGGTCTTACTAGTACTGTCAAAGGTTTATATAATCCCACATTCTGACTACTACCCTTTGCAACTTGACAAACTCTACAACTTTGCACATATTTCCTAACATCCTTATGAATCTGGGGCCAAAAGTATTGCTCACTCACCAATGCTATTGTTTTGTCAATACCAAAATATCCAACTAATCCTCCACTATTTTTCTCCTTTATCATATTATCCCTCATAGAACACTTAGGTATGCACAACTGAACTCCTCTGAATAACATCCCATCTTGAATGAAGTAATCCAACCACTTGCTTCTATCTACCATAACCAGTTCTCTACATGCTCTCCAAGGTTCTGCAAAATCCAGGTCATCATCATACAAAGTCTTCAATTCCTCAAATCCTAATCCTATCACTCTCATCTCTATCAACAAATTCCTTCTCCTACTCAATTCATCAACAACTTTGTTAGATTTCCCACTTCTATGCTCCAACACAAGAGTGTAACTCTAGAAAAACTCTACCCATCTCATATGTCTCTGATTCAACTTACTTTGATTGTTCAAATAATGCAAGGCTTGATGATTCGTATTGTTGCCCCACATTTTAAATACCCAAAATTTGAACTTTTAATTGGTCCTAATGTTGTATGAAGGCTCAAATATGTGTCTCTGCAAAATGAGTGAGCATGTGATCCAAGGTTGTCATTTTTAATCTACATTGTGGTCAATCATAAATATGTCGGTCAAAATGTGAAAATGGATGAGTTTTGAAAATTACAAGGAATTGAGGAAATCACTTTGTGAACATGTCCTAAGCATCATTTTGTGCCATATGACCAATTTTTGTCTGAACCCAGTTCACAAGTTGCGATATTTTAAATTTTCAAATTTTGATTTCCCTCTCTCTAAAAAAATTAAAATCCCTCACCCTAGGTTTCGTCATGAGGACCAAATGATGGTATATTCTCACTGCCCTACCTTGAAAGGATGTTTCAAAATTCAGAGTCTAAATCCTTACCATTTAAAAGTTATGGTCGTTTTTCCTAAATTTGGGTATTAAATTTTAATGGGAAATATTTAAATTATTTTTCAAAAATAATTTAATATTTTAAATTGGTTTCTATATTGTGATAATTTCGGTGGAAAAGTTATTTTAAAATACCATTATTTAAATTTACCTTTCTCCCACTTCATGATCAATGACTCCTAAAAGTCAAAATCATAACCTTCGAGAGATTAAGGTTAGGAATGTTTTGTTTTCGAGCATTCCTAACCCAGATTTATAACCTCAAAAGAAGAGGTTAGGATTGATCCAAAATGGAGCATCTCTAACTCACAATTATAACCTCTCATGAAAGAGTTTAGGATTGCTTCAAAATGGAGCATCTCTAACCTTCCTTTCTAACCTTTTTCATAGGACAATGAAAATTTGATGGAGTGAAGATGCAAAGGAGTTTGAAGTGAAATAGATCAGTGTTTTGTGAAAGAGTAACAACTTACCAATGCGATAAAATTTTATATTGCATGTTTTATATCTTCTTCAACAACTTCAACAACTAATATAAGTTGGCCAGATTGCACAAATCACCTACAAAGGGAGTTTCTCGTTTGTTTTCAAAAGGGAGGAAGTAATGGGTGCAAATTCACAGTTGCGGGTCTCTGTAGACATGCAAGAAAAATATGGGATGCAGTGATTGTAGGATATAGACAAATTCAAATTGTTGAAATGACTTTACAAACTATCAAGAAAAAGCAATTGGCTAGGTTTAAGGCAAATTCTACATCGTATGCGTCAAAGAAATGTTCCCTCATTGCATGCGATGGTCACAGGATATGCACTTAATGGATGTGTTGATAAAGCCTTAGAAATTTCCATATCAATGCAAAGTACACAAATTCAAATGTATTCTGTGGAGTTTGATAAGTAGATAATCACTTCGACAGAGTGTCTCATGAAGAAACCATCTTATGATTGTCAGAACTACAATTCATACACACATGCAATATATGTAATTGTGGACAAATCACAAGAAATGTTCAATGTAATGCTTCAGAAAAGTGTTATCAAATGCAATAATTGGAGGTTCACGCAAATAGATTGGTTGAAAAGGTTTCACAAACTCCTAATCAAATGCAATTGCACGTATGGAGCCATGTTCAATAACCTTTGTTTGCATTTTCCCAAAGGAAACATACCCAAATTGATTTTCAGAGAGATGTGGTAACATAGACAACGCAAATGAACTATTTGACAAAATTCTTCAAAGAGATGTCATCTCATGTAATGCAATTATTATAGGATATGCACACAATGCTTTGTTGAAAAATATTATGAAACTTTCAAACAAATATAAGTGGTAGGTGTAAAACCAAACCCGCAACCTTGTTGTCATTCTCGTTGCCTATGCTGAAATAGAAGATTTGGAATAGTGTATGTGCATACATCATAATAAATTTTGTCAGGTTATTGTTGAAAATGCTTTGGTATAATTATGTGCAAAATGTGGAAGCACAACCAGGTATCCATGGTTGACCTTCATATTTGTGTTGGCTCTCTTGAGGACACCCAGTGCCATACGAAAATGTGGTTCATTGTGTGGACATCCTCTCTTGGTGCTTGCAGATTTTACATGAATATGAACTGATAATGTTGAAAACAACTTCATAAGCCTTCAAACATATGCAATTACATCGGTTTGTGAAGCTTAAAACAATGGATATCTTGAGTATTCTACATGGACGTGTAACCTCAAGATCACTGCAAAAGATGTATGAAATACGTTAAAGAGAAATAGTGGGGAAACTTTCATCAAATGTTATAGTTATTGCCAACTTTAGCAATACACTATGCTATTCATGCTTGTGATACAATAGACTTTCAAAACAAATCTAGAGAATATGAATATAATGTTGTTCGTTAACATGCATGTAAAATATCGAATCACAGGCATTGCAGCCGAATTGTCTGATAGAGTGCCTAGAGAAACTATCTCCTTAAGAAATGAAGTGAAATAACTGCAAAATGTTTATTGGATTGATTGCGCAAGGGAGCTCTTAGAGTCATTTTAATTGATCAGTGAATGTTGTTTTATCAAGGCACAACACTAGAAGGCTTCTATTGGAGCTTTATAATCAACTTCCATAAATGATTATGCTTTTCAAGCAATTGTTATTGTAGACACCTAAAATTGTCCTGTCTAATTAAATAAATATTTGTATTTATTTAATTATTTTAAGCCTAATTCTTCTATTAATTAAATAAATCTTTATTTATTTAATTAATTCATTTATCCTCTTCTAGCCTTTTTCCTCACTTAAATAAATACTTTTATTTATTTAAATAGTCCTTTTCCTAAATTAAATAAATATTTCATTTATTTAATTGATCCCACTTCTTCTATTATTTAAATAAATCTTTATTTATTTAATTAATTCATTAGCCTTTTCTACCTATGAAACATGTCATTCATCTCTTAATTCCTACACTACCTACCCTCTCATTATTTTCTTATTTTATCTACCTACCCTCTAATCCTAGCCGACCATTTATCTGTTACACCTCTTAATCTTATCCCTCCATTTCCTACAGTGTCATCTATATAAGGAGATGCTTCCTTCATTATCAATCCTCCCAAGCATTCTAGCATTCAAACTTTCATATGCGATCAAGCCTACTTGCAACCACATTTCTATTCTTTGTTGAGCTCTTGTGAACACATAAAATCTGAGAGCAAATATATCAAGCAATATCAATGGAGATAGGAAGAATGGAGATTCAAACCCTATTGGACATGTGGTGGTATAATC
The DNA here is from genome assembly GCF_030272615.1 of Cryptomeria japonica. Classification (NCBI taxonomy): domain Eukaryota; kingdom Viridiplantae; phylum Streptophyta; class Pinopsida; order Cupressales; family Cupressaceae; genus Cryptomeria; species Cryptomeria japonica. The sequence goes on from NC_081405.1 coordinate 561,387,691, forward strand.
TTTGTGATTTTTGTGGATTTTCATTATCTTAGGTAATATTCATATGTTATGGTGGATCTTTGTTGTTTTTAGGCTAAAGTTTTGTGGTTGAATCTATTTTAGTCTTTCAATATTGTTGTTTCCATTTTTACCATAAACAGTTATAAAATGAGCCAACAAAATTCATAGAACATTTTCGTGGAAGTGTTTGAGTCATTAATTCCTCATTGGTAAGACTGGTTAAAGCTTTTTCCATTAGCATCATGAGTTCTACAAAATGGATATGTGATAAGCAAATCATGATGTCACAAAGTCAATAGTGAAGGTGTCCATGTTTAGAGATGGAGATGATTTTATATACGAAGCTACATTTATTCACCAGCTTCATCTAGTTGAATTGAAAACTATTTTGCATTTGTTCTTACCAGGCTTAGTGAACTTGATGGATCACAATTCACTATTTGAGGGTATTTGCAAATTCTCTGTTATGGTCAAAGGCCATCATGATACAAGATCTAATATATTAGTGCTAACTTGTAACTTGTGGTGTTTTCAAGAAAGGAATTGGGCATGCAAGCTCATAGTTACTAAAACTTACATGATCAAATTGTTGATGAGCGAGCAACTCACATATTAAAAGAAGACACGGAGGCCACCTTGACAAAATTGACATCGAGTTCTTTCTTGAATGTCACAAGTTTCAAATTACCTTTTGAAAAAGTGACTTATGTCACTTATTGTAATTAAAGTTATCCTTGTGAATTTAACTTTGTAAAAGTCAGGTAAATCCTAACTTATCTTCAAAAAGGTAGTTATTCTAAGCATTGGCTTAGGTAGTTATCCTAAGTGGATTAGTTAGGTAGTTATCCGAAGTACTTAGACTATGTGGTTACCAAAAGTAGTTATGAATTAGTTATTGCAGGATTCCTATAAATACAAGGCTATTTCATTTGTAATGGGACTCTTATAGAGGGGAAACTCTAGAGAATTTTGTAGAGAAACTTTTTGAGAACTTTTGGTTTTCACATTTTGTACTAGAAGCTTTTGTACTTGTATATTTTTAAAAGAATAATGAAGAATGCATTGAGTTCTTATGTGTTGAATGTATTTATGATTTATTATTACTAATTTGTCATATGTTAAATTAGTAATCCCTTTGTGTATTAGTGAAATCTATTGGTTTTTAGTTTAATAATCTACGTAAAACTTGATGAAACATGTCATTTCTTGGTATCTTGACTTCTCTGTGCTAGTATAGCCTGTCTCTTCGTATGTTGAGAGTTTTTGTGCTTCTTTCATCATCATTGAATATTTTAAACCCATCTTATGCTTAAACCCCCTTGTAGTGGTTATCTATTGTGGAATCTTAGTGTGTATTCATGTGTCTGCCATTGGGGTTTCTGTTATCTACTTTCTCTAGTTTTGTGTTTTCCTTCCTTTTTGTACTTTCAGGTCAAAAGTACACAAAAATATCAAAAAAACCCCATCATACGAGGGAGTTTACCCTCTCAAATATAGAGGAAGATTAAAATTTGATTTCAATCTCTCCAACTGTTAGAATGGTTGCCATTGCTCTTTTGGCAAATAAGATCAATTTTGAAGGAGAATTCACAATGATAAATTTTTATACCAACACATATACAACAAAACTCCTTAGGAAATAGGTAATGTCTCCACTTCTTTAAGGCTTGAACTATGGCATAAAACTCCTAATCATACACTGAATATCTCCTCCAGGCATCATTCAATTTCTCACTGAAATAAGCTATTGCTCTCCCTTCCTGACTCAAGACTACTCGTATTGTTGTTCCACTTGCATCACAATCAACTTGAAATACTTTATTGAAATCCAGTAAAGCTAACACATGCTGCTCAGTCACTTTCTGCTTCAACAATTCAAAACTTTTGTATGCTCCAGGGGTCCACTTGAATTCCTTCTGGTCTCCCCTCATGGTCTTAGTCATAGGGTTACAAACTGAACTGAATTTTTTTTGAACTTTCGGTAGAAACTAGCCAATCCATGAAATGATCTTACCTCTCTAATGATTTAATCTAGTGTAGGCCACTCAACAATTGCTTTTACTTTCTTAGGGTCCATCTTCAAACCATCCTCAGATATCACAAATCTCAAATAGACTAAATCATCCTTCATGAAAGTACACTTGTTAATATTTATCAGCAACTTTTCTTCTCTCAACCTCTGCAAAACTTGTCTCAAATACAACAAATGCTCCTCTTTTGTCTTACTGAAAATCATAATGTCATCCAAATATACAATAACAAACTTACCCAAGAATTTATTCAATACCTCTTTCATCGGCCTCATGAAAGTTCTCAATGCATTAGTTCACCCAAAAGGCATTACCAACCATTCATGTGGTCCTTCATTTATCTTGAATATTGTCTTCCACTCATCTCCTCTGATCCTGATATGATGATATCCACTCTTCAAGTCTATCTTTGTAAAGTATTTGGCTCCGCTCAATCAATCCATTATGTCATCCATCATAGGCAAAGGAAATCGGTATTTCACTATGATTTTTTTTATTGCTCTGGATTCGGTACACATTCTCCACTCTCCATTCTTCTTAAGTTCTAATATTGTTGGTACTACACAAGGGCTCATACTTTCTCTGATCAAACCTTTCTTCAACATCTCCTGCACTTGTCTATTCAGTTCTTCATTCTCTGTCAGTGTCATCCGGTGTGTAGCTTTGTTAGACAAACTAGCTCTGAGAACCAGGTCCATGCAATGACTGATACTTCTCACAGGTGGAAATCGATTAGGTACATTATTTGAAATGATGTCTTCGTATTCTATCAACAAATATTTTATATCTTTTGGTTGTTCCTCTTCATGCTCCGGATTCTCAATCTTCCTAGGGATTAAGGCAAAGCACACATTCTCATGTCTCAATCCATCCAAGAATTTCCTTCCATCTACCAAAGAGATTCTAGTGTTCATACAAACTTCATTCTTCAAAGGTTCCTCCAAGGGCAACAAGGTTTGCTTCATCGCAATGGCCACAATAGTGTATGTATTCTTCCTCCCATCATGTATTGCCTATCTATCAAACTACCAAGGTCTACCCAACAAAAGATGATAAATACCCATAGGAATAATATCGCACAAGACTTCATCATGATAATTCCCAATTTTCAATTTCACCAAACATTTCTCACTTACTAACAACTTATGTTCATCCTAAATCCATGGTATCTGATAAGGTTTGGGGTGTTTCAATCTCTCTAAATTCAACTTATTCACCATCACTTCTAAAACAAGATTATCTAAACTACCACTCTCAATAACAACTTTACAACACTTACCAGATACCTTACATCTGGTCTTGAACAAATTCTTCCTCTGTAAGGGCTCTTCATCTCTCCCAGTATGACACAAAGCTCTTCTCATCATCAACAATTATCTATCTTCTAGTTTATTGTCTGATCCGGTGGGGTTTTCTTCCACCATTGCTTCTCTTCTAGTAATATTTGTCTTCTTACACTCAAAAGCATGATGGCCTTCCCCTCCACACTTAAAGAAAGTTCCTCTAAATGTTCTCTTATCTTGTCTTCCAAAATTCTCATTTTGATAGCCATCCGGTAGAAATTTGTATCATCTTTCTAGTATGAATTACCTTCTTTTCTTACTTCCTTGTCCTTGTTCTTATCTATACAGGTTCCTCTACCTCTGGTATATCCTCTTCCTCCTTGAAATCTTCCTTCGGAAAACCTTCCACCTCTGCCTCTTTGCCTCTGCTCGTGTCTTTTATTTAGCTTTTTTTTTGCCTTTAGGGAATATTGGTAAGCTTCTTTAACACTATAATTTGATCAAACTGAGTTCATCTTGTATAGACACCCGCAATCCATTCAAATATCTCACAACTTATTCAAATTCATCATCAACATGTTTGAATCTGATATTCAACTTGTAAAATGCATTGGTGTACTCCACACTAGATTCTTTCTATCTCAAATTCTACAACTTCTGGAATAGATTCACTTGATAATCAACTGACATAAATTTTGGTTTCAATATAGAAATCATTTGATCCCATGTCTTGATCTTCTCTTTACCTCTTCTCTATCTATCAACCTGCAAATGTTCCCACCAAAGAGATGTGTGACCTTTCCATCGGGTGTAGGCATATTTCACCTTCCTTTCTTCCGCAGTGTTTTCAAAATTAAAATATTTCTCCATCTCTGAGATCCAATCCATCAATTCATCTGAATCCAACTTTTCATCATATTCTAGTAGGGTAAAATGAGGTTTAGTATTCGCCCTACTCAAAACCCTCAAAAACCCTTCCTCATCCGAATCAACCATCGGTGGGTTTACTTGTTCTATTGGGGCTTCTTCTCCTTCATTTTCACTTACATCTTAAATGTGTTGGCCTCTTCTTTGGGTTGTCTCCATGGCTTCCAATTGGGCTACTATTCCTAGCAACATTTCTATCACAGCAGGGTATGCATTCCCATGCACACCACCATTCCTAGTTCCTCTTTGGGCTATCGTTTATGCCAATCCTCTACAGCTGTAGGGGATCCATAGTCCACCACCCTACAGCCAAATTCTCGGGACAACACAATCTCTGAAATGAAAAATCACTCTGATACCACTTGAAGCAATCGTCAATTAGGAGGGACCTCAAACAGATCAGTCTAGATCGGTCAAAACAAGTAAAAACAATGAAAACACAAAGATATGATGGAGGCAATACAAAATAGATTTAATTATAACATGAAAATTAATTACAACCAACTGGTAATAGCTGGGTTACAGAAACCGGTTCACAGGCCTGCTAAACATGCTCAAAATAAAGAACAGGTCACAACTGGGACCTTCAATCTTAAGATATATCTTCTATGCTCAGTCTCACTTCTTTGTTGTTACATTCTAATGCTATATTACAATGATTTATATAATCTAAGTGGATCTGGTTGACCTAAAAAGGGATCAAAACCTGAAGAACAAGACCTAACGTGCAAAACCAAAAAGGTCAGCCTCCGCCAAGAGATTCCTTCAAAAAATCCAAAGGATGAAATGTTGATCATGGGAAAAGGTCGTACACATGCCAAGAAACATCAGAACCAATGCTCAAGGCTTCATAAGCTATGGAAGGGATCCAATAGATTACTAATACAAATAGGTCCAAGCAATCGGTAACAGGAAACTGTCAACCGACAACAGGAAACTGTCATGGAAACCGGTAGCAGTAACTTGCCGAAAAATGATCCAAATGCTCCACGGTTTGGGAATAAGGAATATGATCAAGTCTTAAAGCAAAATCCAACTCCACAGGATCCAGTGAGCCAAATTCGTGACACACATAGAGAAATGTTGAAACTGCAAACATAAAGCAAAATGTTTTTGGTTGATGCAAGATTGCTATGAACCGGGGATGCTTCTGCATGAAAATATATGTGTATCAATGGATGTTTTGCATGTTTATGAGTTTATATGTTTTTCTTGTGTTCTTACTATCAATGTATGCTTATCATAAGAATATTTCTTTTGGTGTTTTAAAATGAACATAGAATAGATATTTATGTTTTAAGTTAGAAATATTTAATTAGAAAAAAATGTATTTGCTATGAAATTAAGTTATTAGTTGTCTAATTCTCTGGCTTCCCAATTGGGGGTGTTATAGGGTGGCTAGGGTTTACAAAGCATATTGTTTTCAGGTGATTTTATTCCAGAGGTCGTTTTAGGGGGAGGTTGCTCAGGTTGGATATTTCTTACTCCTGATATTTGTTTATTTTCTTGTGTGTAAGATAGTGGAAGCTTTCTTTGTCGTTGTTTGTTTGTGTTTAAGGCCTTGTGTAGACTTAGGAAAATGCATGTACATGGGTTATACAATTTCAATAATTGGGTGATAAAGGGTTTTGAAATGAAAATTGTTTATAACATTACTTGGTGTTCGATATTCATTTGTTGTGTTTGCAAATTGGCTTTACGAAGGCAATGAATGTCCAAGTGCACACATAAGGTATGTAGTGCATCTACATGTATATGTATGTTTATGTGTCTACATGCATCATACACATACATATACATATGCATACAAGTACATCCTCATGGTGCATCCTATTTCATTTCAAATTAGCTTGGACTAGAATTTGAATTGTTTGCAAACTAGCTTTATGAATGACAAATTAATTGATTATTATGCATTGAATGGAATTTACTACTCGGTGTCCACATTTGTTCACTATTTCCTCACAATGGGTACCCTTACATGCATGAAGTTTGAAAATAAAGGTTGCATTTTATATGCCTTTATGTTGGACATACATTCTGCAAATATGTATATGTATAAATAGGTGAGAAAAAACATATGTGATGGATATATATATATGTCTATATATCCTTGTATACAAATATCTACATATATGTGTGCACATATACATAAATATACATGTAAATACATAAATACACACACACACACACACACACACATGTATTTATGTATAAGCACATTGAATATCATTGCACACATAAAGTATGGAGTAAATTTAGATGTATTTCTATGTGTATGTTGATTATTATGCATTGAATGGAATTTAATGGTATATGGTCTTTCCTAGCCTTCATTTGCAACTTCTTATTTGTAACCTTGTTTCTAGAAAGCGAGAGAAGCCTTGTTATGGTAGTGACCTTGTCATCTTGTAGTATTGGGTGTCCTAGGTCTTGGGATGTATTTTTTATTCCTCAGTGCAAGTCAAAGGGTAGTGGCTCTCATTGGGGGTCAGGACCCAAAGTGGTCATCAGGGTAACTAAATGAGGGTTTTGTAATCAAGTGGTAATTTAAACTAAAGAACTTGGGAGGGTAGCTAGATCACATTAAAAATATTAAGTGGTGCCTCTCTTACACTCTGATGCTTGTTTAGGTTTAGGGTAAGTAGAGAATGTCTAGAATGGCATCCACCAATCTTGTCCCTTCGAAAGGCTAGGGGTCGGTAGAGGTCACTAGGGTAACCCAGGATGGGGACCGAGACCTAGTGAAGACTCATCAGGGTAACCCATGACAAACTAGTGATGACACTCTTCCCTATTGCATACCTAGTAGTCTCTTATTGTTATTTTCCTTTGGTGTTGCTTTGGGCCTCTGGAATTGGTTGGATTTCTTATGGTTCTTTTGTGGTAGTAGTCTTATGAGTCTCATCTGAGTCTTGTATGTATCTATGTTTGTTTGCTTCCATGTTGTGGGCTTGGTTGATATCTATAGGCACGAGGAGTGGACCTAATGGTACCACATGGTTGGGTGGAGTGCTCTTGCACCCATTGGGTCTTGTTCATCCTTCTTCATGTTCATGATGAATCGATTGAAGATTGAAGGCTTTCTAGATGGATCTAGATATATGTATTCATTTTATTAATGTACTTTTGGATATTATACCCTTATGGATACAATTACAATGTAATTGATGATTATATGTACTTTCATATGGGAATGTAATGTGTATCATAAATTTATGTAATAAAAGATGTTATATTATTTAAATGGTGGTTCATATGGATATGTATGTTGGATTGTTTTGGTAAATGCTTGAATATCGATGTTGTGGGGCCTTGAGGACTAATGCTAGTTTTTATTTCTTCATCTTATTATTTCATCATGTTGTGCAATGCAATTCAATGCATATGTATGGTTTATCATTTTAAAAAAAATTGTCCGTTTTAAAGGGCCTCATAGCAGGAGCATTAAAACATACATGTATGCATCATATATCTTCATCATCACTTATCTATACATATACACATCTATAGAAAGTATGCAAAGTATAGAAGTAGACATATTGGAACTTTCCTTTTTGTACTTTTTGGATGTAAGGGCACTCACTATGAAGCAGTAGTGAACAAAGGTGGACACCAAGTAGTAAATTCCATTCAATCAATAATTATCAATCAACTTGTTGTTCATAATAGTAGAAAGTGTCAAAATTTATTTTTCTGTAATGAGAGAAACAAAAGAAGTCATTTTTTGAAAACGGTAAAAAGCAGAAGCTATCAAAAAAGCAATCTCTAAACACTTGAAAAGAGTGATTTGTGTCTCGTAATGAGGGAGGCACAATGCACACGTTGATTGTTTCAGAATTTTTTGCAATGAACTAATTAAAAAAGAACCAAATGTTAGTACATGTAAATACATGGTTAAAAGAGGTGGATAAAACAACTACAAAAATGTTAGTTGTGCACATTAATATCGGACATGTTTACATAAATTGCAACATGACAGAACAAGCAATATTTGATTTCTTACCATAAGGAAAGGACCACCAATATTCCATCACTTTATAGTCATTATAGTAAAAGGTTTCTGTGAAATAAATCAAGTTGCAGCTACAGGTATTTCATTTTGCAGGGTATTTATTTTTCATGCTAAGTTGATCAAGAGACAATGGGAAACAATGAAAAATCAATTAGTTGCAAATTTCAAATGGGGAATGGCAAAGCTAGCAAGGAAAGTAGAATCCTTATGTTTTTTTGTAGGAAGGAGAAGGGACATTATACTGACCACGAAAAGAACAATGGTAGATACATTTTAATTTTTTTGTTTTGTTGTTGTTGTTGTCAAATGCATCAACATTGGCATGCTCATAGACAACATCATCAAATGATTCAGATCGGTTTCTCGCAACACAGGTGTGTTTTGAGGGTGGTGGTAATCAAAGGGGAAGTATTTTTGACAACCAAATCTACCAAAAATAATAAATTTGAAATACGAGCACCTTATGTATTTGAAATATATATATATATATATATATATATATCTGTGTACACACACACATAAGTATATGTATATGTATATATGTATATATGTATATATACATATACATACATATGTATATACATATATACATATACATATATATATATATGTATATACATATGTACATATACATATATATATATGTATATACATATGTACATATACATATATATGTGTGTGTGTGTGTGTATGTACATATGTACATATACATATATATATATGTATATACATATATAGATATACATATACATATGCATATACATATATATCTATATATGTATATACAGATGTATGTGTGTGTGTGTACACACACACACACATATGTACATATACATATAGATCATCTTGTCTTTTGTGTATTAATAGATCATATTGATATAGCTTAGTTTACTTTATGATGATTTGATGGTATCTAACCATGTACTAATCCTAATTCATGATTATATTGGATATGATCATGTTTATGATAGTGCTTGATTGTCGTGACTGTCTTCTAAGTGTATTTGTGATAGAGACAATACCATATCACTCATTGCAAGCACAATATGATGTTGTGATTCTCTTCACTTGCCTGTGTATTTACGTTATATATATTGTTGTATATGTATTGGTGGTGACAGGTTTGTAGGTACCAGACATTGACTCCACCTGGTTTCACAGGTTTGAGCGTGTCTTTATCCCATTGGCAAGTTGATCGAAGATGACATGAAAACCCATTCTACACTCTAGGATTAAGTTGATTACCCTTGTCAGTTTAGAGTCTTGGTGTGAGTTGTTGTTTAGCGTCAAGTGGTTTCTTGAGTTATTCTATGTTGGATTGCTTTGTAGTGTTATGATTATTTATTAATTAACTAATTGATTTATATAGTTTAATAATGTTAAATTAAATTAATGGATTTACATAGTTTACAATAAAAAAATTAAGTAAATAGTTTATATAAATATTTAATATTTTTTTAGGTTTTTGATCAGTAAAAGGCCAAGGCCTAAAATTTTTTATTAATTTAAAAATAATTACATCCTCCATTCAGTGTGGGCACCAGTAGGAAAGAATGGAGGAATAAAACCTCCGGTCTTGCCCAGATCCCTTAGGGGATTAGAATATAATGATACAAAGAGTAGGAGAGACATAATAGAGGAGAGGCAGATACAATGCTCCTGAGAGGATCCCACCAACTGAGCTATAAGCCCAAGAAACGAGTTTAAATCCTAGAGAGCTATATGAGCCAAGAAGATAACTGCTATGGTAATGAAAGCATGTATCTTGACCTTAGGAAGCCTGATGCAGTAATTCTGAGAGAGAAATAAAACCCAGGTTCTCCTAAAAATAGGCCCTGCCAAGCTAATCAATTCCAACCTACATAGAACCTTGCAAAAAGTACTTAACGAGAGATTAGCAGAAAAGGCTAACCACATGTAAATTTCAATCGTCAAGATGAAAAATGCATAACTCCCTAGAAATTGAAGGAAACATTAGGACCTGCAAACCATATATGAAAGATATGAAGCCAACAAAACTCTCCCCTCTTTTGCCGAGAAATCTGAGGAGAATCACTGAGCCGATTCATGTAAAGATGCTACCAAAGACCATTTATAGCCTTCCAAATAGAGACAAGGATAAACATTTGACTAATAATTTACTAGCTTTTAAAAGAAAATATAAACCGCAAGCTGCTAAGGAGACAAACATCAACCTAAATACTCATAGAAAAAGAATTGATCATAAGAATTCTATTGTAGAAAGTGGAGAAATACCTTTGAAAACTATATGGAAAAATGAGGAGAGAATGTATATATTTAAAACATAAGTAAAATACACACACACACACACATATATATTATATATGTATACTTACCTATATAGAATATGTATACAGAAAGAGAGATTATACAAGAAATTGATTATATATATATATATATATATATGTATATATATATATATGTATATATATACATATATACATATATATATATATGTATATATATATATATGTATATATATACATATATACATATATATATATATATACATATACATATATACATATATACATATATATATATATATACATATATACATATATACATATATATATATATATACATATACATATATAGATATATAGATATATATATATATATATATATATGTATATATATTATGTTTTGAGATCTTAGCTTATTTAAATATTGTCAGTCACTCGGATACTTTATATATATATATATATATATATATAAAGTATCCGAGTGACTGACAATATTTAAATAAGCTAAGATCTCAAAACATAACTAGATGAAAGCTTAGACAGAGGTGTAAATAGTAGTTATCCGAGAAAGAGCAAAAAACTTAACCCAAAAACCATAACCAAGTCCAAATTTAAGAGAGTATCTATAGTTATAGAGAGTATCTATCGATAGCCAAAAGTAAAGTGAGAGATAGCTCCTCAAGAAAGGGAGAAAACTAGATACATATTATAGACAAAAAGGAACCATCCTTCCAGCAATAGAAGCCTCATCCTCTCCTTCCTGGCTCCAGAGGAGCCATGGCTCCCAAGCTACCTGGAAAATCTACAGAGGGGGAGGCAGGAGAGGGAGGAATTGTCACCTCATTCGAGATCACTGCAATATTCTCTTCTTCGAGATAATTAACAAACCATTTGTTGCACAGAGGCTTTTTAACCTGCAAGAGCCATAAAAGATAGAAAAAATTCCTGCTCGTGATTGGACTATAGGATTCAAAAGCCATAGGATCTTCTATAGTCAGAATAGGGTATCGCGGCACCGAATTATTCATCCTAATAAGGATATCGTAACCATGGGGCTTCAAAGCTATGAGCTCTTCATCAATATTGACCACCGCCCGCTCTAATTCACCCAATAGTTCCTTCTTAAAGACCTTTTTGCAGAGTTTCACCACTACATTCCAATCTTTCTCAAGATGCATTTCCACTGCCAGGAACATCGCTGCAATATTTGGATTAGCTCTAGTCCTATCATCATTTAAAATATAATCCATCCCCAAAGTTTTTATAATAGCTCCGATAACCAAAGGATTCGGATGAACCAAAATACCCTTCATTCTCTCCTCTTTGATTTCTCCTACAAAGGCCATATGCCGTTTGAGCCCTAAAAGTCTTAGCAGAGTATCCATCGGAGCTAAAATGAAAGATAAGCCAAGACCCCGACCAAAAAAACTTTAATAGAGCAAGATTTTTAATAAATCGAGAGGTACAACTCATCTTGCCATAGAGGAATGCACGATGTAGGTAGATGATCAAGATCGGAGGGTCTGGATGCATTTTAAGCGGTCTCCATGATCTAAGTAATAATTACCACGGCCTCAAGGCAACCAAGCAATAGATAAAAAGCTTTAAATCACAAAAGGAGAGTCATATCATCATTACTCAAATATTGCCAATTGGTACTAATCGATGGGAGTTTCTGACAAAGGATGTCCGAAAAAGGGAAGCAACTTCCTCTAAAATTTGGCTAAAGCCTAAGATAGAATAATCTAGAATGTGACTACAAGGCGAGAAAAGATAGATAAGACAAACTTTTAAGAGACTCATAATCTTTTACTCCTTTTAGTATACAATGTCTATATAAACATTAATACCTATATATCCATGCATATATATATATCAATAGTAATGATATATATAAATATTTAATATTAATGTGTGATTATTAATTAAATTATAAATTAATTAATTGGTTTATATAATTTATTAATATTAAATTAAATTAGTGGATGGCATTAATATTTAAATATAATTGTCAATTTAATTATTGAAGGTAATTATTTATTAATGTTATTTTATGGATCATAATATTTGACATTTATAATTATGCATGAAATATTATTTATTTACTATTATATTTTGTACATATGTGGGAGATATTAATGGCATTGAGTTTAAATTATTATTGGCTTGAGCATTTATATGTATCTGTACATTTAATTATTTGTTTATTATTTTATTTATTTATTTATCCATTTATTTATTGTTGGGTTATTTATTACTTATTTAAGTATTTATTATTTTATTTATTTATTTATTTTCTTTATTTTTTATTATCTATCTATTTATTTATTGGTTATTTATTTGTTATTATTTCTTTACATACCCCTTGTTATGATTGGCCCTCTTGGGAGTTGTGGTTGTGAAGATATTATTATTTAATTGCTTGTTTATTTATTTATATTTTTTTGTGGTTTAACATTTATTGGGCATTTAATTTATTTATTTTTCAATAAAAGTGGAAGACCACTAATTTTATTAATATAATTTTTATACACAATCTTGGTTCAAAGAGCACCGGTAGGAAAGAACCAGGCAAATAAAACCTCTGGTCTTGCTCGTAAAAGTCCTAGTGGGAAAATAATACAACCGATTATATTCGAAGAACAAAAGTGAATAATCCAAACCAGCCCCAATCCATCCCCAAAAAATCATAAGGGCCAGCAAAGCCAGTTACAACAATAGAACCCACCCCCCAAAATATGTAAAGCAGAGACAAAACTATTAGAGAAGAAGGCGAGCCTGCGAGCATCAAGAGTGCAAAAACCAAGTGCTAGAACCTTCCTCGGGTGGGGATAAAGGCTGGGAAGTTGCCGGATTCTGATTGTTTGGAGCAACCACCTGTAGAGGCACAACTACGCTTGGAAGAGACATAACTGCCTTCAACAAATCAAGAAGGAAATGAATACTTGAAAATAAATTAACAGCTGCAGCCAAGATATCTGGGGATACATGATCTAAAAAAGCTACAAGAGCAAACATCGTGTCATCATAAAGGTTGGAAATCAGACCACATCTTATAAGTGATAGTAACTCACAGTGCCAGCCACTAGATAATAATTCAGACCAAGATACAAAACCACCATAACAAAAAACACCAAGCTCAAAATGATAAAGAGACAAAGCATTATCCAAATCAGCAACAGAATAAAGAGAGGGATGAAAGTATGCATCCAAGAGCATGTCCATACATAGTAATAAAATGAGAAGCAACTTCAACAAGAAAAATATTAGCATTCTCCACCAACCATCATCTGCCCACCACCTTGCGAAAAGCAAAAGAAAATTCTGAAGAATGAATTTTAAATAGTCGACCAAGCTTCTCATCATCAAAAACATGAGGGTCCTGAAAATCACATTGCTTAACAGGCAAATAAATTCTATAACCAACAACCTCCATCACAAGAAGAGCACAATGGAAAATAAAACACACAACAAAATGTAGCGAGCTTATAAAAAAAAAGTGAGGCATCATTAATAAAGAAACACATCATCCAAGTTAATTAAAATGATATAAAATCAGAGATAAACATGAGCTAACTCACAGAACATCGTACCAACAAGCATCCACAGGCTGCCACCTGAGAGGAAAAAATAATCAACAGGCATCATTAAGAAACAAGCATAACTTCCATATAATTCCCGCAGTAAATGCAAGATATTCGCACGAGTCATATCCCCAAGACCGTGCCAATAAGCACACACAAGTCGCCACATCAAACGATAAACAATATAATCAATGTGAAATAATCATATGTGCAAGCCACCACTACTACTGCAAAGGGCTATCATTAAAACATATGAGCAGAGATACCATGCAAGCGACCAGTACAAACTTAATGATAATGCAATCAAAACAATACCCCGTACTGAAGTAACTCAAGAGCTAGGCACCAGCCAACACCTTCTTTGAGATTATGAGTAAGCATGCAAAATTAATGTGGTGATATAAAGCGGCAAAAAAGGCCCCATACACCATCCCACTAAACTGCGTACATGCTAACAATTCCAAACAAAATGCAAGGTCAAGGCAAAGCAAAAGAGTATACAAAAACATAAACTTTAAGACTTGGAAGGAAAGGGAGGCAAACAACTCTCCTCAATATCAACCAAAATCTGAATATTCTCATATAAAGCCTTATTTGCCAAAAAATCAACGACATAATTAGCTTCTCTGTAACAATGAGAAATAGAGAAAGAGTTAAAGAACTCAAGCTGCAACAAAACCTTGTCCAACCAATATTTTAGATGGCAAGAATTACTAGTGTGATTTGTAATCGCATAAAAGACAACTAACGAATCTCCTTCTATCACAACATCTTTAAAATTTAATGATGCCTTATTATCTAGCTATCCCATGAAGTGAAAGTGCATATAGGGCTCAGACCCTTAGAAATAAAAGCCAAGGAAGATTCTGAGATAGATTTCTCAATACAGAAGAGAACATCCGACAATGAGGAAGACTGCTTCCTAAAAATTCTATTATTCCTTTCCATCCAAATCTTCCAAATCAAAATAGAAGGGGCAATAATCCACACACAAGTATAAAAAGAAGATGAACATAAAAGTGGCCAACCCCTAAAGTGAGACTGAAGATCCCCACATAATGTCGCAGACCAATTTAATTTCTTAAAGAACCAATACCAACATTGTGAAGCAAAAGGACAATGAAGAAAAATATGACCAGCTGATTCTAATGGACCACCACACAGGACACATGGAAAGACAACAATGATCCCCAACCTATCTAACCTCATACTCATGAGAACTCTATCTTGGACAACCAGCAGTGCAAAAGCTCCTACCTTTGGAAGGTAGGTAATATGCCAAAACAACCAAGAGGGTCATGCCTCCCCCCTACAATTAGCAGATAAATACTTGTATCCATCTTTAATCTAATACTCCCTAGACTTAGAATGAATCCAAATTAGCTCATCATCAGCCTCATAATAGAGAAGTTGATGCTTACTTAACTCCTCAACAAAAGCATATTTGAGCTCTTGATCAATTGTAAAAGACTCTACTGATTTCTATCTGGCAACCGGGACAGAACCAGAGAAATCCACAAAAAAATAATCAGCCACAAATAGTCCCCAAGAAGATTTCAAAAGAGACATAAGAGATGACCAATCTCTAAGACTAGTCACCATAGAAAAATCATTCCAGATTTCCTCCCAAAATCTAGCTTTTCGACCATTATGCACAAGCCAAGATAAAACATGAAGAATAACAGACCTACATTCTGACATGAAATTCCAAATTGCAGAACCTTTAGGAAGCGAGGAGACAGTAAAAATAGCCTCCCTGGGACAATTTCTTAAATATTTTGCAAATAAAATAGATGCCCACTTAGAAGAGGGTTGTTTATATAACTTCCATACTAACTTAGCACCTAAAGCCAAATTTTGCTTGCTTAAGTCCCTAATCCTTGCACCACTCCTATCCTTTAGAGAGCGGACCTTATCCCAAGCCAGTAAAGGGATTTGAGCCCTATTATTTGCATTATCATTCCACAAATAAGACCTCAAAATTGACTGCAAATTAGAAACTGATTTCTTGGGAGCCTTTAAAACATACATCAAATAAATAGGAACCACATTTAAAATAGCCTTAATAAGCACAATCTTCCCTGGAAAAGTAAGCCATTTATGAGTCCAAGAGAGAACCCTTGATGAAACATAAGTGTAAATTCCTTCCCAAAAATTATGTTTCTTAGATCCAGTAAAAAATGGAATCCCCAAATACTTACAAGGGAACTGACCAACAGTGAAACCCCAAAAGTTGATCAATCTTGATTGCACCAAGGGGGAAACATTAAGAAAAAAACCCTTAGATTTAGCACTATTCACCTTTTGACTAGAGAAAGTAGAATAATCCCTTATAATCCTACTAATAACTCTTGCCTCACCCATAGTGGCATGGCCAAACAATAAACTATCATCAACAAAAAGGCAATGAGAGTGTCTAGTAGCCATATTTGGAATACTAATTCCCTTCCAAAGACCACTCTCCCTTGCAGCCAAAATAGCTCTACTAAGAGCTTCGACTAAGATAATAAACAAGAAAGGAGACAAAGGATCCACTTGCCTAAGACCTCTGGAAGAAGCCAAAAAACCACATGGGGAACCATTCAAAATCACATAAAACCTAGCAGTAGAAATTCATGCATAGATCCAATTCACCCACTTGACCCCAAACCCAATTTTTTTAAGAACAGATGAGAGAGCCTGCCAGCTAACCCTATCATAAGCTTTCATCATATCTAATTTAAGAATCATGGTAGGAATAGAAAGATGAGAGATAGAACGTATAATCTCATGAGCCACAATGGCCCCTTTAGCCGTCTCCCTACCCAAAACAAAACCACCCTGTTCACCCAAAACAATCTTAGGAATAAGATTGGCAAGTCACACAAATATTTCTTTAGTGATTATCTTATATAATGTATTACATAATGCAATTGGTCAAAAATCAACAAAGGACTAAGGATTCTCTATTTTTGGAATGATGGCAATAAGGGTTGTGTTTAATTCTTTCAGAATGGATCTATTACACCTAGCCTCCTCTAAAATAAGAAGAATTTCTTCCCCAAGAAAAGACCAACACTTTTGAAAAAATAGAGCAGTAAAACCATCAGGCCCAAGAGCCTTGTCAGGTGCCATAGACAAGACAACCTCCTTAACTTCATGAGCAGAAAAAGAAGCCATTAGCATATTATTATCCTCTACAAAAATAAGTTCAGGGATAGCTGAAGGAAAGATATTATCAAAAGTAGAAGATTCCTCAGTCAACAAAGATTTAAAAAATCTGATAGCCTCAGTGGCAACATCCTTCTCCTCAGAAAGAAATACCCCATCAGGATCTTGAATACAAGAAATCATATTCCGTTGTCATTTTAATTTAGTGGATGAATGAAAAAATTTAGTGCTCCTATCTCCTTCAACAAGCCATAGATCCCTAGATTTATGTTGCCAATAGATTTCCTCACAAGAAAGAACTTCCTCAAGCTGAGAATTTAACAATTTGTGCTTATCAAAGGTAGCAGAATCCATCCCAATATTTATAACCACATAATTTAAAACTTCAAGCTCTTCCTAGATTCTAGATTTCTCAGAGAAAAGGTTTTTAAATTGCAAGACATTCCAGGACTTAATCTTTTCTTTAATAAAAGAGAGCTTTTTGACAAAATGAAACATTCTAGTTCCAAAAATGAAAGGGGCCGAGGCCCACCAAGATTCCAAGAGAATTAGAAAATAAGGATCTCTAAACCACATAGGCTCAAATTTAAACAATGATTTTCCAAGAGCCCTATCATCCAGAATAGATAACATGATGGGAAAATGATCAGATCCCGAATTGGGCAATACCATAGAAACAACATCCACATTTGAAGAGATCCACTTATCAGAAATAAAAAAATGATCAAGTCTTTTAGCAATTTGTGAAAAGTCTTTCCTCATATTTGTCCAAGTAAAAGGACCATTCAAAGTTTTACAGTCCAACAAACCATTATTCTGAATGAAAGTAGTAAAATCAATCATAATATGTTTATTCGGTAAAATGCCCCCAATTTTATCATCTTCACAAGAAATAGCATTAAAGCCTACACCAAAAACCACAAAGTAGCCTTGTAGAGGAGAGGAAGTAACAGTTAAAGAATCTCAGAGGACTCTTTTCCCCAAAATAGAGATTGGACCATAAACATTAAATAACCAAAATTTCACATTAGAAACTCTTCTTTTAACCAATACCAACATCCATAGAGGGGCAGACACAACAAATATAATTAAGTAGAAACATCATTCCAAAGAAAAACCCCCAGAAGCCCTCATAGAGGGGGAAACACAAAATTTCCAAGCTTTCCAATTAGAAAACAAAAATTCAGCACCCTGCATACTTAACTTAGTTTCGTGCAACATAAGCACATCACACTTTATTAAGTCTAATTATGACTTAATCAAGCATCTCTTGTTAGGGGCATTTAAGCCCCTAACATTCCAAGAAATGACCTTCATTTCTCTCGAGGGGAAGCATTCTCTCCCCTCTTTACAATAGCATCACCAAAAACAACAATGCCTACCCCAAAAGAAGCCAGAAGACTACTTTTGGAAGCAACCAACCTAGTAACAGGAGGGCTAAATTTTGTTTTCCTTTTCCTTCTTTGGCTAAATTTTGGCTTCCTACCTCTCTTAACAAGAGAAGGAGAAGGAGAGGAGGGAGACAAAGGAATCTGAACCAAAGGCTTGTTAAT
Organism: Cryptomeria japonica; assembly: GCF_030272615.1. Classification (NCBI taxonomy): domain Eukaryota; kingdom Viridiplantae; phylum Streptophyta; class Pinopsida; order Cupressales; family Cupressaceae; genus Cryptomeria; species Cryptomeria japonica. The sequence goes on from NC_081405.1 coordinate 561,406,500, forward strand.
TACAGGGTCAAAATCAACACTACTGACCACATAGAAGGCATTCTCACAATCCTGAGCTTTATTTGGAGAGAGAATTTCAAAAGGATTGGAGGTCCGAGGGATAGCTAAGGAGGAATTCAAATTGACCAAGTCCTGATCAATTGCATCTACCAACTTATTAGTAACATCAAGTAGTTGCAAAATAAATGCTGCACGAGGAAAAATGGAGGGAATAGAGCAAGCAGAGGGGGGAAATTTGAATTCTGGAAATGGAGGGAACAATGAGGCTAGGTCCTTTGGTTCTGCTGCCTCTGTAGCTCAAGGACAAGCGATGGATGATGAGGATGGGAGATCAGATGGGGACCCACGACAACAAGACCCTCCTCCCAACTACAAAAAGATGATAGATTCTCCAAAATTGAGTCTCGAGGCTGTGAAAGTTGACTTAGAAAAGATCACGGAGGTGAAAGCCCTCAAACCCTAGAGTAGTCTGTTTGTAAATAAACCTACTGGAAAACCAACTGGAAAATCGTCATTTCCCTTTGTGAAAGACATCTCTGATAGAAAAATGGGTAAACTTGCTATTGCGGTTCCAGATTTGGTTATTGATCATAGCATTTCTTTAATGGCTTTCTCTTTAGTGAGGAAGTTTGTTGGACCATGGCCCAATATTGAGGATGTTAGGTCTTTTGTTAAGAGAAAATGGAGGATGAAAGGTCAGGTTGATGTTTCTGCCCTGTCCAGAGGTTTTTTCATTTTTTCCTTCTCTTGTGGGGAAGATATGGAAGCAGCATTAAGCGGTGGTCCTTGGATGTTTGGTAAATCTTCCCTATCTATGAGAAAATGGTCTCCTAATATGGAACTCAATGACTCTTTCTTTGAATTTGCTCTGGTCTGGGTAAGGCTACTTGGCTTGCTGATGGAATTCTGGGTTGAGGATGTTTTTGTAGGAATTGCAAACTCCTTTGGAGAGCTTGTTGTGATAGATCCAATGACTATAGCTCGAAAAAGGTTGGTTTATGCACGCATTTGTGTCAATATTTCGCAGAAGATGGACCTTCCTAGTTCTATTGATATAAGTTCCAAACTTGGATTATGGGAACAGACAATAGAGTTCGAGTCCCTCCCCTTTGTGTGCTTTTCTTGTAAAAAAGCTGGTCACTGGGCTAAGGCTTGCCCTAGTAACCCTAAAAAACCTATGATGGTTAACAATCCTCATAAATAGGTTTAGAAAGAAAAGAATAACAGTAAGGAAGGTAGTAAAGTGGAAGGAAGAGTTGGAATTCCTGGTAACATACTAGACCTATCAAAAGGAGATAGAAATGGCCCTCTTAAGACTCCCCCATTGAAGGAAGATAAACAGAATGAAATCAGTGAGTTTGAGATCAAAATAGTCAATACTTTTGAGGCTCTATAGGCTCAGGAGGAAGAGAATGCTATCAGTGAAGAGATTCTTGAAGAAGGTGAGATTGAGATTGTCACTAAATCTCATCGTGAGGCCCCTCAAGTTTCAGTAACAAAAAGAGATGAAGAGTGCCTAAATGAATTTGAAGGACATGAAATTAAACTTGGAAGGAAGAACAAGTTTGGATCGCCTAAGGTTAGTCTAAATGCGTTATTCCAAAATATTGGAGTTGATACGCCCACATCATCGTAGAAAAGAGGAGAACTGTGGAGTAACATGCAAGATGAGCCAAGAGAGGAGCATGAGCGAGAAATAATAGGGAATGGAAAAAAGAAAAACAAGAAGGTAGGATGCCCTAATGGGGTGAAAACTAGGACCATGTCCAAGGCTGATATTGGTGCCTCCAAATCTCTGTAGAGATGTAAAACCATGAAATGGCATAGGGATCAGGAAAGCAAGCAAAACATAGCTGATGGAAGGCAGCGAACTATATAGGAATCCTGCCCCCAGGTTTCCAAATGAAGGTAATATCATGGAATATCAGAGGCCTAAATGGTCTCAATAAACAAGATATATTACGGAATCTCATTCGAGACCATAAGACGGATATTATCCTGGTTCAGGAAACCAAAATGAGTAAGGAGAAAGTGGAGAATTAAAAATTCTTTAAAAATGGAGGGGTCTATGGTAGCAGTTCGAATGGGGCATCTGGTGGGGTGGCTATATTCTGGAACAAGAAAACTATTATAGGAGAAATGATTGATGAAGATGGTAACATTATATCCATGAAAGTTAAAAGCATCTATGAAGGAAAGGAATGGCTGGTCACAAATATCTATGCCCCTAATTCCAAATCTTCTAGGAGCAAATTTTGGGATAAAATCCAATAGAAAAGAAGATTTTTCCCTAAGAAAAGCTGGGTGTTGATGGGATATTTCAATACTCCTCTACAAGGTATTGATAAATATGGAGGAACTCAAGCCCAACTTGATAGCAGATCTGATTTAATGGACTTCATCAATGTCAATGCTCTTATTGATATGGATCTTACTGGAGCTTCTTACACCTTGTATAATCATAGGGATGGTGAAGACCTCATTTAGGTAAGACTTGATAGATCCCTTGTTACTAATGATTGGATTCTTTCTCATAGATGCTCCCTGTCAATTGTCAATAGAATTGGTTTGGATCATTATCCCATTACCTTTGTTGCTGAGTCCATTAAGAGTAAACAGAGTTTCCCTTTCTAGTTTGAGAAAATGTGGATTTCTCACCCCTCTCTTGAAAAATCCTTTTCCAACTGGTGGAGTATTGATGTGCATGGAACCACCATGTATAAAGCTGCTAAAAAACTTAGAAACATCAAAGATAACATTAAGATATGGAACAAGAAGGTCTTTGGTGATATTTTTGACTCTAAGAAAAAGCTGAAGGAGGAATTAGAACAGATCCAAAACTCTATACAGAAAGATGGCTATAAAAAGTATCCCAAAGCTAAGGAAGATGATGTTTTAGTAAAACTTCACAACATCATCTCTAGGGAGGAAATATATTGGAGGCAGAGATCTAGGGCTATTTGGCTAGAGGCTGGGGACAGAAACACTAAATTTTTTCACATGACCTCTTTGAAACATAAAGTTGCGAACAAAATTTCCAGATTAATTGCCGAGGACAAAATTCTTCTTAATGAGGATGATATTAGGAATGAAGTTGTTAGTTTCTTTTCTCAGCTCCTCACCGGTAGCAAGGATATTGATTATACCTGTATGTGGGAAAAGTGGACGAATAAAACTTAAAATGTGAAAATTTAGTAAATACCAGTCCACACACACACACAAGACTTCTTGATGCAAGCTATGGAGTAACGTAGTGTTACTCAGCTTCCCAAGGAGGGTCCCATGGTTCTCTATCTCACAATGTCCCTCAAACCAATGTTTTTCTCTCAGATTACTGAGCAAAATGGTTTAGGGATGGCAAATATGAGAACGAGAGAGGTTTTTAATTGATTTTAGTATGAGATGTGTTATAAGCTAGGTATGATGCTAGAAATGCAATAAACTAAATGATAAGATGACAAGATTAGTATGAATACTATCCTAGTATACTATATTTAGTCTATGATTGAGCTAAAATGATAAAGAACTTATTCTAAACATGCATATTAGTCTAATTCATGATCTAAAAGAGGGGCTAAATGATGAACATATATGAAATGAAAGCTTGAAAGAATTTGAGCATAAGTGTGATACTTCAAATTTGAAAGATGATTGTTTTGAATGGAGGAATGAGAGCTCTATTTATAGCACAAACAGGGCAATGGATGGTCAAGATTGAAAGGTTTAATCAAGGGCTAAGTTTGAAAGTTGGGGATCCATGTGCACAATTTGCATCAATGAAATGATGACAAGTGTCCACATAGGATTGGGTTGAAAGAAGAGGTTGGAGGCATTAAAGGCCTGAGAAGACCTCATGGTTATCTAAAGGCTAAGGGTCAAGTCTAAGTTGGGTTTACCCACTGAATTAGGATCTAATCCAAGGATAAACCTTTGTGCAAATGATTAAGAGATAATCATGGTCAAAGCATTAATGATCTGATGAGACCCTTGGGTTGGGTAGAGGTTGAGTCAAAACAAATGTTTTAACCATGTGGGAGGGTTGAAATAACCATTAATAGTTATTGGAGACTTTGGGGATTAAGTGGTTGAAGGTTGGAAGCCTTCAATGGTTTTCAAAGACTTTGGGGGTTTTGGTGGTTGAAGGTTGAAAACCTTCAATGGTTATCCAAGACTTTGGGCCATTTGAGAAGTGACCTCCCTTTGCTTAGGGATGTGACAAAGTTTAGAGAAGGGTTAGGTTAATTAGAAGTGTTTAGAAGATTCTAGAAGGGATTAGGAAGGGGTTTGGGATTTTGCAAGTGGATGGAGGGATAATAGGATTTAATTGAAAGAATTTAATTCATTCAATTTGGTTGTAATTAAATAAATTTGATTTATTCAATTTAGGATAACTATTTAATTAAATTTGAATTTAATTAAAAGTGGCTAGGGGGATTTAATTGAATAAAATGATTTATTCATTAAATGGCATAGTGAATTTTATTTAAATAAATTGAATAATTTATTTAATAAAATAGAAGAATGTGGATAATTTAATTAAATTGGATTTAATTAAATAGAGAAATGAACATAAAATATTCATTTAGGAATGTGGTCATTTTTATACGTCTACATTTTGCCCCTCTTTGAAGTGACGTGTGTGCACATGTTATTTCAAAGAAAATGATGTGTCTTTGTGTTTTATGATCAAATGCAATTTTTGTGTCGCTCTTTTGATTTGCCAGTCGTGTTCCAGATTCGATGTGATGCCCCAGATTTGATGTTTGATGTGATGCCCCCTTGGGAGATGAATCAATATTTTTTTGGAAAATTTTTGAGTTAAATTGATGAAGTTCGTATGATGTGTAGGACTTCGTGTGTGTAAAAAGTGCGTAAATTGATTCATCTCCCGATAAATTACAAATATTTTGGTATAGGGGAGACCGCGACCATATTACAGGCCCAGTTAGGTAACCCTAATTTCATTTTCCTCCTATAAAAGGGGAAAAGGGCTTGATGTAGATTTATTTGTGCTTGTTGACTTTGAAGAAAAAAGAATTTGCTCTGGAGAGAAAATGCCTATTCACTACCACAGACACCGTTTCGAGCGCGTTCGGAGGTACCGGAGACCAGCCACGCGTGGACCACTACTAAGTCAACGTTTTTGACCCCTTTTTGATTTTTTATTTTGTCGCTTTTATGTGTTTTTTGAATTTTCAAAGTCGGACAAATCGTTTTAGCGCGTCTAGGACGCAAACTAGCGCATACGAAGTAAACAGTAGTGCATAGAAGTCAACTTATAGGTTGCGTCTGAAAGTATTTTGTTAGCGCATGGGCAATCTGGGTTAGCGCTTCTACGTAGAATAGCGCAGGTATCTCGTTTAGTAGCGCGTAGGAGAAACAGGGTAGCGCGTAGGTCTAACCTAGTGCATAGGAGGCGTAGAAGTTCGCATCAAACAGGGAGTTTAGTGCGTAGGCATAACCTAGCGCATAGGGCTGAAAGGGTAGTGCTTAGGCAAAGGGATTTAGCGCGTAAGACTATCCTAGCGCATAGGATGAAAAGGAAAGCGCTTAGGGAGAACAGATTAGTGCTTAGACATATTCTAGCGCATAGGTTAGTTTAGGTAGCACATGGGAGGAAAATATTAGCGCGTAGACAGATTCTAGCGCATAAGGCAGATAGGTTAGCGCATAGGTAAGAAAAGGTAGCACATAGATAGAGTCTAGCACATAAGGCAGATAGGTTAGCGCGTAGGACAAGCAACCTAGCACGTGGGTCTTTTTTAGCGCATTTCAGGTCTGTTTTAGCGCATCCATGAAAAATTTGTGTTTTGGCCGATTTGGAAAAGTTGTGTTTTTGCATGCCTGTCGTGTTTTGTTGATGCATGCATCCAAGATGAGCATTTGTATAACTTGTTTTGATGTGAATTTTTCCAAGTTATGTATAGATATCAAGCTATTTGTGGTGATCAGAACATGATTTATTTGTGTTATCTGTTTTAAGTTCAAATGTGTATGAAAGCCTGAGTTGTTTTACAAGCCGATATGAGTTGGAAACTTGAGTTGTTTTACAAGCTGATATGGGTGGGAAACTTGAGTTGTTTTACAAGTTTGGTGATTGTGGTACTTGAGTTGTTTTACAAGTTTTGATATGGTTTTTGAGAACTTGAGTTGTTTTACAAGTTGATATGAAATGATAGGATTTTGAACTTGATGTAGATGAGCAAATTTGTTTCATGTATTTGATGTAAGTTTTATTTTGATATCTTTTTGTTGATGTGGAAACTGATATTGGATATGTTTTGTTTGTTGACAGGAGCGATTGGGCATTGTGCAGTCGAGGGAGAGATTCCCGAGACCATGGACATTGATACCACGTCTGTCACAGGCAGACTTGGACATTATTGAGCGATGCGGATTGACCTCGCTCTTGGATATGCCTCGGTTCACTGTGAACCGGGGACTATTGACAGCTTTGGCAGAGAGGTGGCACAGTGATACGAACACCTTCCATTTTGCCACAGGAGAGATGACGGTGACACCAGAGGACTGCTATCGCATCCTGCGCATTCCTGTGGTAGGAGCGATATTGCCTTACAAGCAGACAGAGGAGGGCGGCACAGAGGCACTGCGCCATATATTCCATGATGAGAGTGTCTGCGGCTACGAGATACCGTGGCAGGAGTTCCTTGATTTAGATTATGCACCGCTGCCATCAGTACTGGCAGGATTTATTGGAGGATTCCTTTGTCCTGATCGCAGGTCAAAGGGATTTTCAGTGGGATGGGGGCTGGTTCTGGAGCAGATGGTCACATAGGGCCGACGATTTGCATGGGGGTCAGCGATGTTGGCCCACCTTTACAGGAGTTTGCATGAGGTAGTATACCTCGGATATAGCAGTTTATCAGCAGGGGTGACCCTCTTACAGGTATGGTGCTAGGAGCACATTCCAGCAGCTAGGCCACTGGCAGACAGAGATAGGCCCGTAGGGGTGGCGTATGCTTATGGTTATAGAGGCCTAGTTGTCCAGCGTAAGCTGGGCAAACTAGAGCATTGGAGGAGAGTGTTCGACGATATAGATACAGTCACCTGGAGACCGTATACAGACTGTGAGGTGTGGGCAGAGGATGGGATGGAGATGCCTTTCGTTTTCATGACGAGGTATCTGATCGGGAGGACTCCATTCGTTATAGAGCGATTTTTGGTTACCCGAGTTTTGCGACAGTTCGGGAGGCAGCAGGGGATTCCGCAGGGAGCGTTCTTATACGCACGGTGGCAGCAGGATGTGGTCGATTGGGGGCCGACCATTGATAGTGCCGTTGCTATTGAGGAGTTTACCGGTTTGGCTGGACAGATCTGGGACTATGCCCCAGAGATACAGGATGCTGGCATCACGGACGAGTTTGCTCGTTTATTTGCTGCTCGGGCTGTTACGAGGATCTCAGATCCAGAGGAGATGAGACCGACTTTTGATTTGGATGGAGAGGAGGGAGATGGGGGAGATGAGGGGGATGAGGGGGATGATGGGGATGATGGTGGAGATAGAGGGAGGAGGAGAGGGAGAGGTGTGCAGAGGGCGGTACGGCAGGGCCGGATTGAGAGGGGGAGGGGAGGATTGGCCATTGGAGCCGGGAGAGAGGGGAGAGTTACAGAGGTACTAGCGGCAGTAGGAGAAGAGGAGGAGGTGGGGAGACTAGTACAGAGGAGAAGGATAGATATACTTCCACCTCTTGCACCTAGGACAGGCCGAGTGGGAGGAGTGGCGCCAGCACAGGTACCACTGCGGGTTCGAGTGTCGGGTCACATAGAGGATGCACAGATCCGGACACTACAGATCACTGTGCAGCAGCTGCAGGCACAGATTTTGACGTATCAGCGACAGATTTCTCAGTTGACCACTGAGAGAGATACCGAGATGGAGCGACGGGGTCGAGCAGAGGAGGCCTTGACAACCGTTCAGAGAGCAGTGGCGGGTGGTCCCTTGAGAGATACCCTTAGAGAGCTGACACGGAGTGTTCAGGAGGCTGCATATTACAGGCGTCACTATGAGGCGGCGGTTCCTAGAGAGCGGCGTGTTGAGAGTTTTGCGCAGTTGAGATCGAGTCGATCTCGAACTACTGGGACACGATCGGAGATCCGTGGAGTGACAGGGCCAGCGGGACAGGACCCTCCTGCCGATCCGGGTGCGAGTGTATCGAGAGCCAGACAGGATCCTCCTGGAGATCCAGGAACAAGGGCATCAGGAGCTAGACCATCTCCATCAGGGGATAGTCATACTTGAGAGACATGGTCTCCATTGTATTCTTTGTACTGGACACAGTTTTGACACATTTTGTAGATTTTGATCATTGGTTGAGATATATATATATATATATAGAGCACCATTTTTGATCGATGTGATGTGTTTATGGATACATGTTTATGTGTGCTAGAGGATGTATGTTTTTATATGATGATGTAATGTTGATATATATGATGTAATGTGTGATGCAGGGTGTATGTTTTTATATGTTGTGAGATGTATCTTGAAAATGAGATGTATGATTTCAATATGCTGCTACCTGTAAGATAAAATGATGTGAAATGATGTAATAATGATGCAAAATGATATATGAAAAAATGACGTAAGAATGATATGCAACTAATTGTAAATGATATGCAACTAATGGTAAATGATATGCAACTAATTGTAAAATGCTATGCAACTAATTGTTTTTGGATCATCTCTCATTCTGTATTTGCCATCCGATATAACCATTTATTTGCTTTCTTTGTAAATATCATCATGGAGCTTCTCTTGATTTTTGGATATGTTGAAAATTTATACAAGCATAATGGTATTATTGAACCATAATGACCTGAGTAAAATTTACATGATTTTTATTTTTGCAAGATAGCACAAGCGTCAAGGTATAATTGAACTAGGATGACCTGAGTGCGTATTGCGTAAACATACAAGATTAGATCATTTATATGCGTGAAATGGGATCAAGCCTTCAGTGATATGGATCACGTCTCGAGGCAAATATTCACAAAGTATAAGTGATCGCCTCCCAGACAGAAGACTAAGAAAATGTTGGAAGTTCCTCATGATCTCTGGCTTTGAAGCTTTTGATGAGATAAGGAGAAGATTCCAATTTATTTAAAAAGTTCAAAATGCAAAATAATCAAGACTTTAATGCGCTAATGCAACATTTTTGTACTTCAGAAAATCATCCATCCTTAAGTTTCTTGTGTATTGTTCATGTTTTGGTTGTTTGTGATGAAGTGTAGTTGTGTTTGTTGGATGTCCTGTGTCTGCGGTTTTTACAATAGTTGGAATGTCTTGAATTGTTTGTAAATTTTCGAACAGTTTAATGCCCCTAGATGAGTGTTCTTCTGGATATGATTATGTACAGTGATTTCCAAGCCATGATGAAATGTGGTAGATGAATAGATAGAGATGGATAACTCAGGATAGTGACTACGCTAAGTATGTCCTGGATGGATAGATGCTAAGTGTCGGGCGATGGCCGATAGTGTTTTGATGGATAAAATGGCATGGATATAGATAAAGGAGCCGACCTTTCACAAGGGCGCCTGTTTACCAGGTTTTCACCATTTGTTTTTATTGTACTTTGTATTTTTGCTTTTTTCTGGATTTTTTGATTTTTTTGTTTGTTTTTGGCTTTTTTCGTGCACTAGGCTACCTTAAGTATAGTACTTCTTTAGATGAATGCTGTTAGTTGGATCATCAAGCACATCTCCTTCAGAATTTGTTAGCTGATAGGCACCTGATCCATAGACTGAAATGATGACATAGGGACCCAACCAGTTAGGTTCAAATTTCCCTTTCTTTTCTCTATCTTGCTGGTTTCTTGGATTTTCTTTTAGGACTAGATCACCAACCTTGAAGTTACGAGGAATGACCTTATGATTGTAGCTCCTGCACATGCGTTGCTGATATGCTTTGAGATGAGTATAAGCATGTTGGCGCCTTTCATCTAATAGTTCCAGTTCTTGCAGTCGGTTGACTCGATAATCTTCATCTGGAATCAAACCTTTCAAAGAGACTCTAAGAGATGAAATTTCTACCTCCAAGGGTAAAATAGCCTCTGATCCATATACCAAGGAATATGGTGTTGCCCCTGTAGGTGTGTGAATACTAGTCCTGTAGGCCCAAAGTGCTGGATTGAGTTGTACATGCCAATCTTTGTCTGCATCATTCACTGTTTTCTTGAGGATTTTTAGGATTGTTTTGTTAGATGCTTCAGCCTGACCATTTCCTTGTGGATAGTATGGTGTAGAAAATCGATGTTGGATTTTGAATTTTTCACATAGTTCCTGCACATCTTGGTTTTTGAAAGGGCGTCCATTATCTGTGACGATTGAACTTGGAATACCATATCTGCAGATCAGATAATTCAGGATAAAAGAGGCAATTTGTTTCCCAGTCACTGTGGTCATGGGAACTGCTTCGATCCATTTGGTAAAGTATTCTGTTGCAGTTATGATGAACTTGTGTCCATTTGAAGATGAAGGATGGATTTTGCCTACCAGGTCTAATCCCCACTGACAAAAGGGCCAGGATGTGGTAAATGGTTGCAGTTCCTGTGCTGGTGCATGTATCAGATTGCCATGGATTTGGCATTTAGGACATTTCTTGGCGAAATGATATGAGTCTTTCTCCATTATAGGCCAGTAGTATCCCATTCGTAGAAGCTTTTTAGCAAGAGTAGTGCCACTTGAATGTGTGCCACAAATACCTTCATGAAGCTCGTGTAAAGCTGAATCAGAATCATTACGATCAAGACAACGAAGAAGAGTACCATCTAGACCTCGACGATATAAGGTATCAGCGGTAAGGGTGTAATGGGCAGCTTGTCGGATAAAGTTACGTTTTTGGTTACGGGATTGGTCGATGGGTAAGATATTATGCTTGAGGTAGTCGTATATTGGTCCATATAACGGAGAATCCGAACCGGTTAAGGCATATATAACATGGGATTCAGAGTGGTCATAGGCGGGGGAGAACAGTTGCTCTACCAGGAACTCATAACGATTCTGTTGTTCTGGAATTTGTAGTAATGAAGCGATCGTAGCCATTGCATCGGCTGCTTTGTTGTTCAACCTTGGTATTTGTTCAAAGGTGATGTGCACAAAATACTGCTTGAAGTCATCCACCATCCGTTTGTAGGGGAGTAACTTATCGTCCTTTGTCTGATAGTTGTTGTTGATTTGATTGATGACCAGTTGTGAGTCTCCATAGACTTTTAATTCTGTGATTTTCCATTCGACAGCCATTTTGATGCCTATGACCAATGCTTCATATTCAGCCATATTATTTGTACATGGAAACATAAGCTTGTATGATCTCGGCATAGTGTGTCCTTCAGGGGTGATGAATAGAATGCCGACCCCTGAACCATGTTGTGTATAGGATCCATCAAAGTATAGGGTCCATTGTTTGGAAGAGAGAGCAAAAACGTCCCTGTCTGGAAATTCAATGTCCATGGTTTGTTTTCCTGGTAACAGTGCTTCAGCCAGCTGATCTGCAATTGCTTGTCCTTTGATGGCTCGTCTTTCTGTGTAGTGGATGTCGAATTCACTGAGAATCATAACCCATTTAGCCAATCGGCCTGTGAGAGCTGCCTTGCTGAGTAGATACTTGAGAGGATCAATTTTGGCTACTAGCTTGATAGTGTGTGCTAGCATATAATGTCGGAACTTTTGAGATGCAAAAACAACTGTTAGGCAAGCCTTTTCAATGAATGTATAATTGAGCTCATAGCCATTCAATGTTCTACTAATGTAATATATGGCGCGTTCCTTTCCTTGTTGATCTTCTTGTGCCAATAATGCCCCCAGTGAAACATCTATCGTTGATATATACAATATAAGAGGCTTTCCTGCAATTGGTGGTACTAGGACTGGTGGATTCATCAGGTACTGTTTAATTTGGTAAAGGATTCTACGCATTTAGTCTCCCATTTGAATGGCACATTTTTGTGTAGCAAGTGATTAAATGGCAGACTTTTATCTGCTAGTTGAGTGATGAATCGCCTGATTGATTGAAGTCACCCTTGGAGAGATCGAAGTTGACTGATATTCTTTGGTGGTGGCATATCCATGATGGCTTGTACCTTTGCTGGATCAACTTCAATACCTTTAGTTGAGACGATGTAACCTAGTAACTTGCCTGATGTAACCCCGAAGACACACTTCTTAGGATTGAGTTGGACTTTGAATTTCTGCAATCGATCAAAGATCTTTGTTAAGATGCCAAGATGTTCAGCTCTGGTGAAAGATTTTGCTAATAAATCATCAACATAGTCTTCCATAAATGTGTGCATCATATCATGGAATATTGTTGTCATTGCTCTTTGATAAGTGGCTCCGGCATTCTTTAAGCCAAAAGGCATTACATTCCAACAGTATGTTCCCCAAGGACAGGTGAATGCTGTTTTGTCTTGATCTTCAGGAGCTATCTTGATTTGATTATAGCTTGAGAAACCATCCATTAATGAGAGCATTGCATGGCCTGCTGTGAGATCTACAATTATATCAATACTTGGTAGAGGAAAGTCATCCTTTGGGCAAGCTTTATTGACATCTCTGAAGTCGGTGCATATTCTGATACTACCATCTGGTTTTGAGACTGGAACAATGTTAGAAATCCATTCTGCATAGTCAATAGGTCAGATGAATCCGACATCTAATAATTTCTTTAATTCCGTTTTGACCATGAGTGCTATCTGTGGATTCATCTTTCGTAGTTTCTGCTTGACTGGCTTGACCCCCGCAGAGATGGACAAGTGATGCATGATTAGGTATGGATCCACTCCGAGCATATCAGCATATGACCAGGCAAAGTTAATTTGCTGTCCTTTAAAGAAGATGATGAATGCCGATCTTTCCTCCTCCGTCAGAGATTTTGCAAGGTGAATGTTTCTGGCTGCTTCGGTGGTACTGATGTTGATTGATTGAGTGAGCTCAATCAATATGGGTGATCGTTCATAAAAATGTTCAGGAAGAGTGTCAAGTCTCCCATCATTAGGTGCCTTAAAAAGGTTTTCACCCTCAGATGCGTCCTTTATTTTTACTTTTTTGGGATCCATTGCTGCCATTGACTGGTTTCCAGCACTAGATTCATTATTTGATTCATTTTTGCGACTGAGAGACTTGGCACTCCCTGAAGAACAGACGTCGTTATGCGGTTCACTGGTAGAGCCTGTTTTGGGATTTACGGTACATAGGTAGTGGATAATAGATTCATCATCGGGAAAAATTGGGATATCATGAGTCTCAGGTTCAGTCCAGTCGATGAGATCAGGGAAAACAAGTGGTAAGGAATCATTGGGCGGGTCAAGTTCAGCTACTGTAAGTGTTAGGATAGAGTTATCATCGTGATGGGTCTTGTTTTTAAAGAAGTTTAGGGTTTCATCGAGGTCTTCGATGGTATCATCTTCTACATAGACTTGTTCGTAATATTTTTGTTCGCTTTCCTGAACGTCATAGATATGTTGTGGTCCAAATTCAAGAGGTCTATCTTCTGTGTTATGTTCTTCTTGAGAAATGGATATGAAATCAGTATCATCGGGGATATTTGTAGTAGTATCAGAGCAGGTACCCCATTCATATTCATTTGAATCTGTCTCATAGGTATCATCCCAAATTCTATCTGTGCTGTAAACAGGTATGTTGTATGGCAAAAATAAATCTTTGATGATAGATACTATTTTGACATTCTGTGTTGATTCTGTATCTGATCCATCTTCTACATTCTGGATTTGTTCATAAATTGTGCTTCCTCGGGGAGGAATGATGGTTTCTTGTGATGATATGATTTGTTCTTGAGCCATCGGTGTGTGAATATGAGCCACTGCTGCAGATATGGCCTTCTTATGATTCAGAAGCTTTCCCTGATGTATCTTCTGATCTTGACGTTCTCTTGCCTTGCGGATTGTTTCTGCTGATTCAAAGAGAGCTTCCTGCCAGGATTCTTCCTTGTATTTCTTCTTTACCTTCCATTGAGGTTTTGCATTTGTATGTGGAGGCCTTTTCAATAGGAAAGTGAATTTAGAACCTAATCCTGCTTTATTTCTACTAGGTTGTGAAGGAAGATCTATAGGTTCAGTGACTCCTTCTTGGCATTTCCCAATAGGTCCTTTACCGCCATATCCCATTTGTTTCATGATCAAGTAGCCTTTTCCATACAGGTGCGTTGGTAGAACAATGTCTAGAGCGGCCGCTCTATTAGCTTCTTCTTCATCTTTGTATAGCCAGTTAAGAACATCCTTATCTTCTGATTCATGTGCTAGAGTCCCCAATTGGATGAAGGTACCATCAAATTTAGTTATGGGCTGAGTTGCCAGATGTGTTGATTTAGAAGGTAAACCATGCGATCTAGCTGATGTTGGCAATCTGGTCAAACACAAAGGCTCCATAGAGTATTCGCCCATGCCTTGGTCTTTGATTTGCATTTTCTGTTTGAAATCTCCCCATAAGGAGTTGGATTTTGCTATTGGTGGATCAGGTGTTGAAGACCACTGCTTTTCTCTGTTATAAGGAACCAAACTGTCTTGGGCTGCCCCCATTGCATTGCAATGTTGAAATAGATTGTGATCAACTGATATGGAGATTTCCTGTCCATCATAAGGAAATTTGACACACTGGTGGTATGTAGAAGGTACTGCTTGCATTTCATGTATCCAGGGTCGGCCTAATAAGATATTGTAGGTGAGATCAATATCTAAAACTTGACATATAGTATCCTTTTGTACTGGTCCTACCTGAATAGGCAATATCACTGTTCCTTTAGAGGACCTTTCTTCATCATCATATGCTTTTATGGTAATCTTTTTACAAGGATCAATAGATTCTTCTGAGAAACCTAGTGCACGGATAAACTTTAAAGTACATATATTAAGTCCGGCTCCTCCATCTATTAAGACTCTTTTGACACGGTGTTTGCAAACAATGACTTCAATATGTAGAGGAGTATTATGCGGATGACTCAATGAAGTATTATCATGCTCTGAGAAGGTGAGGTTATGAGACTCTGTCATGTGGGCCACCATAGCTTGAAATTTGTCTGTATCCAGATTTTGAGGTACATTTGTTTCTAAGAGTGCTTGCTCCAATATGTCTTTGTGTTTTGGAGACAGTTTCAAAAGGATTTGATAATCTGCGATTCATACTTGATTCCGCGGGTGTCTCGCTTTGTTTGTTTCATTGAGAGCGAGTGACAGGCATTTCAATAGAAACTTTCAGTGATGAAAGGAACAAAGTCCTCGTTGATATTTTGCTCTGGCGTTGGTGGTTCTGGTCTAGATGTGTTATATGTGATGCACTCGTCGGGCAAGAATGCTGGATTGATCTTTCCTCCGTGGTTTATCTTTTGATTAAAAGCAAACTTTTGACAGTATGCTCTTGTTTTCAGGGGTTCTTTGTCAAATTCGTTGGATTTGTTTTGGATATAACGTTTGATGTGATGAAGAAATACCCGATGGGATTTGAAGAGTTGATGATTGATGTATAAAAATTTGTTTCTCTTGATGAATTTGGAAAAGCTAGGTTGCTGTTTCTTCAACGTGATGTTGCGATAGAGGTTCTTCCTTCTCAGAATGAGGTGATTAGTCATGCATGAGTGATCAATGATTTCCTTTGATTTGTTTGGATTCAGTTGATTTTTGTT
Source organism: Cryptomeria japonica (assembly GCF_030272615.1). Lineage (NCBI taxonomy): Eukaryota > Viridiplantae > Streptophyta > Pinopsida > Cupressales > Cupressaceae > Cryptomeria > Cryptomeria japonica. The sequence goes on from NC_081405.1 coordinate 561,422,155, forward strand.
TGAGAAATTTCAAATTTTACTTTATCAGGATGAAGGTTTAGCTGCCCCTTCACGATAAAGTGTGTCAAATGATATGGATAAGAGTTTCCCGATCTGGAAACTGGATTTGACAATTTGGAAATTTCTAGACAAGTGTTTTTGAGATAAGATCCGTAAGATATTTAAAGGATTGAATTGATACTGATGATGAAAAGTTTCCGGATTTATGATAGGAAAGACGTCCTCTATTGCTCGATTCATTTTCAGATTTGGACAACCTTGTTTGACACAAATTTGACTTGAGAAATAGTTTTATGGCTTGTTTTTCTCACTCTGGTTTGATAAAAGACGTGTTTTGATGAAAAATTGTGTTTTAAAATATTTTGAAATTTTCAAAATTTTTGTTTTTTCAACTCTCTATTTTTATCTTTTTCTCACGCGCTAAAACAGTTGTTCAATGCGCTACTAAATTTTCTCTATGCGCTAAAATTATTTACCTACGCGCTACTCTGCCCCTGATGACGCGCTAAAATATTGATTCTGGAGAATTTTGTTTTGTTGACTGTGAAATATGCACGCGCTAGACTGTATTTTCCACGCGCTGACTGGTTTGGCTAATGCGCTAAAACAGGAATTCGACGCACTAAGCTGTTTGTTCCACGCGCTAAAACAGGCTGTTTTGAAATTTGCTGTCAAGTTTTTTTGGAAAATGACGCGCTACACTGTGACTTTCACGCGCTATATGTTTCTGTTAATGCGCTAAAATATTCCTAACAAGCGCTAGAATATGTTTTGTACGCGCTAAAAGATTGCTTTCTGTTTTGCTTTTCAGTTGAAACGCTGCTGTTTTCATGGCACACGCTATTTTGTTCTGCAGATGCGCTAAAATAACTGTTTTAAGCGCTAATATGTTGCTCCTACGCGCTAAACTGCTCTGATTTTTCCTTTTGGTGTCTTTGTGATGTTTTTGACTTTTGTTGAGAGAATTTTCAAGTAGGATGGATGATTTTCTGAAATACAAAATGTAAGCACGGCACACAAAGTACAATCATTTCACTTAATCTAACATAAAGTGTATGTTCTGTCGAGGATGTTTTCAAATCTCCAATGTTTTAACAGGTTGGATACAAGATAAACACTTCAGAAAGACTCTTTATTCAAGGGTCATAAGCAACATCATAGCTCACTAGTCTCGATACTCCGTCAGCTCAAACAGCCATGTCACCCCCTAGAGGGCGCCCATTTTTTTGCCTTTTGCCAGAAGTTAACCCAAAGTGAATTGCTTCACAGTTGAGTAATTATCTTGGGAGATATATGGTGAGTAATCTTGTGGGTGGATTCTTCTCCACCCTTGCACTATGATGTTACAAATGTTTGGATACTGACTCAGCTCAAAGTTTCTAATGCTAAGGTTCTTAATCAGGCTTCCCGTTCGGTCGTCAGTGATAAACTCTCTCAGGAGGCTTCCCAACCTTTAGAACAAAGGCTTTACGTATCTCAAGGATACTGGGGGAAGGCTAATCGCTGCGCGCAACCGTTGAAAAGGACTTTCGTCACTTTCCACATTTGATTATAGTGGGTTGGAGTTCTTGGCGTCAAAGTCGTTCCCCACTTAGGTCGTTCCCTTCACACCGGCCATAAACGGCTTTAAGAGTTGATTGCAACTCCTCGGGAAGGCAAGCCTGCTAAAGGATTTATTGCTTGAATTAAAGAAAGCTTTAAGAGTGGTTTGGTCACCCAGTTAAGGGGAGAGCATATACCTGCCACTTTCGATACACGGTAAATAAGTTTGTTCATTTTAACTTCCAAGACAATAATTTGCTAACTTCTAATTGGAGATGTTGCTCCAATAAGCATGATGTTCTTTTTAATCCTTTATAGCAATAATTATCTAATCTATGGAAAATAGATCGTCAACAAAGCAAATTTCGAGTTTTGAGGTCAACAAAAGGAAAAACGTTTTGCTTGTAAAAACAAATCTCCTCGCTTTTCCTGCAAGAAACTTGTTAAAAATCCTGCAAATAGACAAAAAAATAAATTTGTTAGTTTATTTCGGGGGACTTGCACAAGTCTAAATCTTTTTATTCGGTTACAAAATCTTTTTGTTTGTTTTATTTGTGATGCGCTACAAAACAAACTGTACGCGCTACAAAACTCTGCGGATGCGCCACTGTTTCATTTCTGTGCGCTATTCTGTTTCCCGGATGCACTTCTCTGGGGTTCAGACGCGCTAAAATATGGTTGGGTTTTCCCGCAGTCTGTTGTTCAGAAAATTTTTGAATTTTGACGCGCTAACTATCTGTTACAACGCGCTGGAATATGCAGTTTAAGCGCTAAATGTTGGGGCTTATGCGCTAATCTGTCTGGTATATGCGCTAATCTGTGATTCGGTTTCCCGTAGTCTGTTGTTCGAGAAATTTTGAATTTCAATGCGCTAACTGTCTGTTGACACACGCTGGAATATGGAGGTGAAGCGCTAAAAGTTTGGGCTGATGCGCTAATCTGTCAGGTAGACGCGCTGATCTGTGTTTCACCGGCGTCGACACCTACAGGAAAATTTGTCAATAGTGTTATGCGCTAAGGAACAGTTTGAATGCGCTAAGACAGAAAGCCCACGCGCTAAACAGTAGGCTAGAAGCGCTAAACTATTATGCGGATGCGCTAAAATTTTTCTTAGACGCACCAATTCTAGTTTCCCGCGTACCTGCAAAAGTCTTCAAATTCAAAAAATGATAGGTTATTGGGGTGCGTGCCCCACGATGGGCACCAGAAATGTATGTGAGAAAAGTGGGTGAATAAAACTTAAAACGTGAAAATTATGAGAAATACCAATCCACACACACACACAGGACTTCTTGATGCAAGCTATGGAGTAACGTAGTGTTACTCAGCTTCCCAAGGAGGGTCCCATGGTTCTCTATCTCACAATGTCCCTCAAACCAATGTTTTGCTCTCAGATTACTGAGCAAAATGGTTTAGGGATGGCAAATATGAGAACGAGAGAGGTTTTTAATTGATTTTAGTATGAGATGTGTTATAAGCTAGGTATGATGCTAGAAATGCAATAAACTAAATGATAAGATGACAAGATTAGTATGAATACTATCCTAGTATACTATATTTAGTCTATGATTGAGCTAAAATGATAAAGAACTTATTCTAAACATGCATATTAGTCTAATTCATGATCTAAAAGAGGGGCTAAATGATGAACATATATGAAATGAAAGCTTGAAAGAATTTGAGCATAAGTGTGATACTTCAAATTTGAAAGATGATTGTTTTGAATGGAGGAATGAGAGCTCTATTTATAGCACAAACAGGGCAATGGATGGTCAAGATTGAAAGGTTTAATCAAGGGCTAAGTTTGAAAGTTGGGGATCCATGTGCATAATTTGCATCAATGAAATGATGACAAGTGTCCACACAGGATTGGGTTGAAAGAAGAGGTTGGAGGCATTAAAGGCCTGAGAAGACCTCATGGTTATCTAAAGGCTAAGGGTCAAGTCTAAGTTGGGTTTACCCACTGAATTAGGATCTAATCCAAGGATAAACCTTTGTGCAAATGATTAAGAGATAATCATGGTCAAAGCATTAATGATCTGATGAGACCCTTGGGTTGGGTAGAGGTTGAGTCAAAACAAATGTTTTAACCATGTGGGAGGGTTGAAATAACCATTAATGGTTATTGGAGACTTTGGGGATTAAGTGGTTGAAGGTTGGAAGCCTTCAATGGTTTTCAAAGACTTTGGGGGTTTTGGTGGTTGAAGGTTGAAAACCTTCAATGGTTATCCAAGACTTTGGGCCATTTGAGAAGTGACCTCCCTTTGCTTAGGGATGTGACAAAGTTTAGAGAAGGGTTAGGTTAATTAGAAGTGTTTAGAAGATTCTAGAAGGGATTAGGAAGGGGTTTGGGATTTTGCAAGTGGATGGAGGGATAATAGGATTTAATTGAAAGAATTTAATTCATTCAATTTGGTTGTAATTAAATAAATTTGATTTATTCAATTTAGGATAACTATTTAATTAAATTTGAATTTAATTAAAAGTGGCTAGGGGGATTTAATTGAATAAAATGATTTATTCATTAAATGGCATAGTGAATTTTATTTAAATAAATTGAATAATTTATTTAATAAAATAGAAGAATGTGGATAATTTAATTAAATTGGATTTAATTAAATAGAGAAATGAACATAAAATATTCATTTAGGAATGTGGTCATTTTTATACGTCTACAATACCCAACAACAAGATCTGGTTGACATCATCTCCAAGATTATTAATCCTAATCAGAATAAGGCCCTTTCTACTATTCCCTCTACTGGGGAAATTAAAAAAGTTCTCTTGTCCTTTCAAGGGGATAAGGCTCTGGGACCTGATGGCTTCCCTATGTTTTTCTTCTAGGAATTTTGGCATATTATGGGAAAAGACACGGTCAATGCGATTAAAGAATTTTTTGGTTCAAGAAGAATCCTTAAGGAATTCAACTCCACTTTTATTGCCTTAATTCCTAAGGTGGCTGGGGCAGATTCAATGGGAAAATTTAGGCCAATAATTCTATGTAACTCCATCTATAAGATCATATCTAAAGTTTTGACTTCTAGAATTTTGGTTGTCCTCCCCTTCATCATCTCTGAGGAGCAAAAAGGTTTTGTTCCTGGCAGGTAGATTTTGGACTCTATCATTCTTGTGCATGAGAATATTCACTCCCTCAATGTTGTCAATAAAGAAGGATTTCTGATAAAGTTGGATCTGGTGAAAGCTTATGATAGAGAGGATTGGCAAGTTCTTTTCATAATCATGGAGGCTTTTGGTTTTGATGAGAAGATAATCAAAATTATCAGAGAGTTGATCTCCACTCCTATGTTTTCAATTCTCCTTAATGGATCTCCTACTAAATTCTTTAAATCATCAAGGGGGCTCAGACAAGGAGATCCCATATCTCCTATTCTTTTCACCATCTTGGCAGAGAGCATGAGCAGACTGATCCAAAAAATGAAAGTGAATAAAATTATCAAAGGTCTTCAACCTTCCTCTGCTAATGTTTTTTGTTCTCATCAACAGTTTGTTGATGATACTATCTTAATGGGATATTCTTCTATTGGGGAGGTTGCTTCCTTTAAAGGTGCTCTTAATTCTTATTCTATGGCTACTAGCCAGCAAGTCAATTGGGACAAATCAGCTATATACTTCTTGAGCACTCCGATCATAAGACAACAGAGAATTGCTAAAATTATTGGTGGCAAGGTGGAAATGCTCCCCTCCACTTATATGGGTCTTTCCTTGGGATTAGCTCCCCCAAACTCCTTCTGGAATATGCTAATTAACAAACTCAACAAAAAACTTGCTGGCTAGAAAGGATCCATTTTATCTCAGGCTGGAAAGTTGCAGCTTCTTCAAGCTACTATCCAGAATCTCCCTATATATGCTCTCAGTCTATTTGGTATCCCGGTTAAATTTGTTGAAGCATTAGAAAGAATCCAAAAGAGATTTCTTTGGTCAGGAGTTGAAGAAAAAAAGAGACTATCCTTGGTTGCTTGGGATAAAGTGTGTAAACCAAAGAGCAAAGGAGGTCTTGGTATTAAAGCTCTAAAAACTTTTAATAAAGCTCTCCTTGCTAAACAAATATGGAGAGCTTATGACATTAAGAAAGATTGGAACCGGATCTCGTTTGACAAATATATTCAAAATCAGACTCTCCAAGATCTCCTCAACTCTGAAGACATCCCTGTTGGGTCCTTCATTTGGAATAGTATTATCAAATCCATAAAAGTGGCCAAAGTTGGAGCTAGATGGGTCCTTGGAAAAGGTGACAAAATAAGGTTCTGGGAGGATCCTTGGATGAACAATGAACCTCTCTTTAATCAAGGCAGCAGTCAATTTATTGAGGAATGTAAAAGGAGGTTTGGGTCTATGGTGTGTGACTACTAGAAGGAGAACAAATGGGTTAGGCTTGATGTTATATATGCTAGATTTTCCCTGCTCCAGCAGGAGCTGCTGTCTTTTTCTATTAACAAAGATTATGATGATGTTTTCCTCTGGAAGAGTAATCCTAGAGGTGACTTTACGGTTGCTTCTACCTACAAAAAAATTTTCACTCAGACCAGTAACCCTATATGGGGCAAAGTTTGGAACAAAATTCTTATCCCTAAAGTCAATATGTTCCTTTGGCTTGCTACTCACAATAGGATCATTTCTATTGACAACTTGGTTCGAAGAGGTTTTATGTTCCCTAACAGGTGTGAGCTATGCCAAAAAGAGGAAGAATCACTTGATCATCTATTTTTCCATTGCTCCTTCACTTGGGAAATTTGGAGTAAGTTTTGGGTGAATTGGAAAGTTGATTGGGTCATGCACAAGAGTCTCAAGGAAATTATTTGGCAATGGACCTTACCCACCAAATTTCCTCTTATCAAGAACCTTTGGTCCCTGATCCTCCCCATGACTTGTTGGGGAATCTAGAAACAGAGAAATAACAAAATATTTAGGGAAGCTAAGTGCACATCTTAGGTGGTCTTTGAAAAAGTTTGCAGGGCTATAAAAGAAAACATAAATATTCCTCACAGGAACAATAAACAATGGTTTTTTACTGATATGAATGAAATTGAAAAAGGCATCCTTACTAAATGGAACTTAATCCACAAAGTTTATAGATCTGAAAATAAGAATAGGAGAGATAATATTGTTTGGCGATTTCCTGATCATGAATGGATAAAGGTGAATATTGATGAGGTGGCTAAAGGCAACCCTAGGAAGTCCGATGGTGGAGGAGTTATCAAAAATGCTCAAGGTGTTTGTATTGCTAATATTACTTATCCTTTTGGGGTCCAAAATAATCATGTGGCTAAAGCTTAGGCTATGTTAAAAAGCCTCCAGCTTGCTCAGGGATTCAAATTTAAAAAAATTTGGCTGGAAGGGGACTCCCTCAACATCATCTAGGCCCTTAAAGGTACTAGTTCTATTTCTTGGAATATTACTAATTTAGTTGAAAGTGCTAAAAAGTTATTAAATGACTATGTTAGCATTCTCATAACTCACACTCTAAGGGAAGGCAATAAGGTTACGAACCTCTTAGCTAATGAAGGGGTCGATTTAGAGGTGGAGGTTAAATATATCGAAGAGACCCATTGTAAAAGGGACGTTAGAGAGCAATTATTATTTGATCACATCAATGGGTCAATTTAAAATCATGATTATCTTTTGGGGTCCAGATATCAAAGGCAGAGCTTGGGGGAAAATGAACTGTCAATTAATGATTGCTTTTAGGCATCCATTTTATGATCATATGTGCGATGGGGATTATAATAATAAGTGTCGATTTTGTGCAGCCATTATCATTATCCTTAAAACCACGGATGGGTCTCTATTCTGTTATTCCAGAATTTTGCATAGGAACTTGTGGTTAAATATGCAGATTGTGAGATATACCTTTGGGTACTTTGACTTGTTGTTCAAAATGGGAGGTAACTTAAATAGGAATGAGCCCTCTGGCTGCGAAAATTGGAAGAGTGAGTGGAAAGTGTGGAGGAGGCTTCATAGATATGGTTTCACTGACTATATGGAAAAGCTGCATGGTAGTAGAAATTCGGTGTCTCATGGCTTTGCTAGGGGCTGGAACAGCAACAAAGTCACCTTGTTTGGGGAAACCTGGAATATTGATGAGGATCTGGTAGCGGAGGTCATGGGTCTTTAGAAGGAGGGCACTAAATTCTATAGAGACTGAAAGTATGCTGCTGAAGTGATTAAAAACTTCTCGAAGTCTGAGGATGAGAAGGGTCACCTTGCAAAGAAAGACAACATCTCCTACTACCTACCGTAGTAGGTAAAGTCTTTTTGGCAGAAAGTGTTAAGGGTTTTGATGGAGTTCCTTACTGTTGATGGTAGATTTACTAAAATCTATAACTATCATTTTGCAATTCTTAATCATTTCCGCCATGGGGTTAAGATTTCCTTGCCCTTTTACTTAGCTTCTTCTTTGAATGAGAGTTTGGCTGACCATGCCAAAAAGCCCAATTCTTACCCCATAGCCCATCAGGGGCTTATTTTTCTCATTTATGAATACTTGAAGGAAAAAGCTAGGGCTAGCAAGGATGATTACCTGGTAATTAATGCACATGTTTCTGAGAGTTGTAATGATTCTGAGTCTAATGATGACCAGTCTAATGCCCCTACCCATAAAAAATGGAGAGTTGTTATTGATAATGTGGAAATGAAGGTGCATTATGATTTGGAGGAGGAAAAGGGGAAGGATATTGAGACAAAAATGGAGAGTGAGAAGGAAGAGAACGTTGGAGAAGAGGAGGAAGGGAAATCTGGAAACCCTTATTCTAACCCTATGGGCTCGAATAGAAGGAATGTCACCCCAAACTCTATGGAGGAAGACAACCCTAATTCTGTAGGCTCTGAGTAGGGTAGGGAATCAACAAATACTATTTTGAATACTGCCCAAAATTGCACACTGGAGTCCTTCTATCTCCAGAAGTGGGTTATTGAAAACATTACTAGCATTCAGAGTAAACAGAGGGACCTGGAAAATAAGATACACAATTTGATTAAGGAAACAAATTCGGGGAAAAAGAGTGGGGAGATGGAAACCAGTGAAGTTGAGGAGGAAATTGAGATGCAGGATTGGTCCAAAAAAGACCTAATAAAAGGGGATTTGAAACATCTGGAGGATGTTATTAGAAATGTAAAAGAAAAGGTTGAGGAGGATAAAGATAATATCATCACTTGGGTTGCTCAAACTGAGAAGGCTTTGAAAAGCTTCATGAACCACAGTCTTGAGGTCTTAAGAGTTTCGTCACATAATATGAATGCCTTAGTGGATCACTTACAGAGGAAAAATCAGGACAAGAACTTGGTAATCATTGAAGATGTACCGACCTCCCACTCCACCCATCAAATCTCCAGGCAGACCACCACTAATATGGAGACCAAAATGAAAGACATCCAGCTGAAACATGAGAGCAATGATCTGAGAGAAGCCGCTAAGGCCATGATGCTTTTGGTTCAGAACGCTGAGGTGTCTATAAAAATTTTCATTTGAAATGTAATGCTGGATGCCAATTTCTTGTTGGCTCCTTGCTGTCCTTTTGTACTAGCTGTTGGTTGTTATGCTGGTCTTTTGCAGCTATTTTGTCTTGGTCTTATCTTCTCTCGTTTCTTTCTTGCTCATCTTTCATATTGTAAGCGGGTTTCGGGTCCCTTAAAACCTGATTTTCCTTAATCAAAAACATCAAAATTTAGAGTAATATTATGTTTAGAAACCAACCTCTGAACTTGAGAAATTAAACCCCCATTAGGAAGAAACGAAGTCGAGTCAAAACCATTAACCAAAGGATGTGATTCCCCCTAAGGCAGGCCAACAAAATTCATAACCAAACTCCCCTCATTAGGAAGTCGTAAAGGAGGATCTAACCCCTTAACCCCCTTAACTTTCTGCACATCCACCATAGGGAGAGATGCATCCCCAATACGGACAACATTCAACATTCTCCAAATTAGAATCCCCTTAAGGATTAATTGATTTTGACAGACACACAGGGTGAGAAGCATTGTGCATTCGATTTTCATGTCCAACAGAAGAATCAAGGTTTTCAACATTTATATTAGTAGACTTTGAGGGCCGAACCACCTTATCACCAAACGATAATCCTTTAAGGGAAGTAAATAAAGAAGAATCCATAACCACAAAATATTTAACAAACCATTCAGAATCACAAACAATACTCTACCGCCAAATCCCATCAATAGATTTTAAATTGCAATTATGAGGGACCATAGAGGATGGAGTAAGTAACACACAGATCTTAACCCTAAAAACCCCATTCTCAAATACTGAATGCGAATGAATAAACTTTCCAAAGGAATCCCCAATTCTATGTAAAATATCAGAGTCAAAAAATTCATATGGAAGCCCAGGTAGCGAGAACCAAGTAGGGATAGTTTTAACAATATCCTGAGAAGCAGAAAAAAGGGGTTTCCAATTCTCAACAAAAATTCAGTTACGAGCAACCCAAAAGAATAGTTTTACCAGAGCCTATTGTTTACCATCCTCAGAGTCAAAGATAACAATGAAAGAGCTCGAAGAAAGAACTTGAAAGTAAAGCGTACCATACCAGAGCGAGTGAATCTTATGATGAAGCTTGGAGACCAAAATGTTATTACCCCAAACTTGAATTAATACAGCCAGAGAATGCAAATCCCTAGATTTTTTGTCAAATGGGGCTTCAACCGCAGAAATGCAAGGTATCAGCAACCAAACCTTATCCATCAAGGGCTCCTTACTCAAGGGCTTGTCCTTATCCTGAATGGTTGGAATTGCCATAGATGGTCATGAAACCCCTGCGGAATTTTCAACCGCCACCTTATCCAAACCAGAAATGCCTCTAGGGTTATTTCTAGACCCCCCAATTCTCTAAAAATTCACAGATGAATCCTAAGAGGGCTTCTGATTAGGCCTCGCTACTTTCTTCTTTTGTGGATGAAAAAAGCCCTTGAAATATTTAGACCTCGGCCACCTACTATCCCTGTGGCACCACTCATTCTTCTCCAAAGCAAGCACATCAACCCACTTCCCATTCTGAAACACCCATTGATGAATATGGTCGCTCTTCAAACCAAAGGGATCCAGGGGAGGCAGAGGATTGCCAAGGGAATCTTCACCCTAGCTCGAGTTTCGCAGTGAAACCCTAGACTGCGAAATTTTGCCCATTTCACCTCGTAATAGCATACCAACTCTGATATCAATCTCAAGTTGTATCTTTATTTATTGGTTAATGAGATTATTGTTTATTTTTCCTATCCATTTATTTATTTATTATTTATCTCACCTACCCTCTCCCATTGTTGGCTATGAGTTTGGAGATTGTAATAATATTATTTTATATTATTGTTGCTTTAATTTTTGATATGGTTGATAGAAAATATATTATTTTGGTTTAATTATTTATCTATTATCTATTTATTTACCCTACCTACCCTATTTTATTATTGGTTGAGATATTTGGGTAAGTTAAATAGTATTATTTTATATTGTTCTACCTCAATATTTGGCATGGTTGGTATGAGATATTATATTTTGGATTATTTTGATTGGTTGGAGAAGTTGTATAGTTTTTGGATCAATTTCTATTTATTGGGATATTTGAGTTTACTGTGTGGGTGGCTTGGCTGGAGAATTTTCTAAGAATTATTTATTTGGCTTTTGGAGCTTGGCTTGGATTTGCTTGAGATTGTGATTTTTGTTGGTGGATTGAAGATTTGGCTTGTTGCTTCTGCAATAATTTTGCATTTCATAACTTCTATTTTCTAGGTTGGGGATTTTAAATTCTTCTTATGCAATTTGATTTGAAAATATTGTATTCTTCGTGTCTGTGAAAAAATATATGTTTAATGTATTTGCTGAGATTTTATTCTTGATTTTGGTATTTAGACTCTCGTGCTTGTGCATTTTCGTAAATGAGTCTATCCCTGTGATGTTGTATGCTTGATTTATTGATTTGAGATGATTGATTTCACTATTGGATTGAGCAAGATGAGAAATGCCTTGCTGATATTCTTTGGGCTCATGTTGAATATTTTTTATAATGAGATTATTGATGTTTAAGTATTATTGGTTGCCTTTGTAAGGCTGTGATATTGTCATATGTTGTTCATGTTCTTGGAGTTTATTATTTGATGTATAACCTTGGTTATCTGGATTATGATGCATTTGAGAGCCCTTGTTCTTGTATTTGAGTATCTTGTTACCCTAAGGTCTAGGTGTATGATTAGGGAGAGTGGGCTTCCATGAGTTTGTTGAGGTCACAAGGAATAGACTGCTAGGATTCCTTGTTGGTTGGAATGGGGGTCTAGACCGTTTGGATAGCTCTTTGGAGGTTTATTGTATTAATCAAGTGATAATATAATAACTAATCTTACATGGATTGGGTAGTAGTAACTCATCTAAGTAAGATAAGAATGTGTTGCAGTGATGCCCTATCTCATGGCCTGGAGTAAACCGGAATGAGATATGGGAAGATCTGGTAACTGGATAAACTGAACTCCCTTGATTCCTCAAAGGTTGAGACAGTTCCGCATGTGTATCACAGATGCTGGGACATAGTTCTAGGATATCCTCTGACAGCATGTGATGATACTCTACCCTACATGTTGATCCTAGTTCCTTATGCTTGTATTGTCATTCCTCTATATGTCTTGTATGGTGGAATATGTCATGATTGTGATCTTGGAGTTGTTTCATCTCTTTGGTAGCTAGGTGTCAACCTAGATCTAGAGTGTGAGTGGGATCTTGTGTCATCTCCTAGCAAGGGGGGTGGTTCCTTATGGTTCCAAATGGTCGGGTGGTTTGATGCCTTTTTCCATTGGGATATTCTTCATTGGATGCTCTTGTGCGTGGATGTGGATTCATATCTTCTCTTCATGTAGATGGATTCGTGGAGTATATTTTATGTAGTGGAATTGAGATTATGTATCTTGTATCATGAGGAAGGTGTAATTATAAAGGAAGAATATGTAATAGTATCTTGAAAATATATGTAATAGGAATTGTAGTAGATTGAGATCTTGATGTATTGTAACATAACATGATTGTTGAATTCATTGTAAATGACTATATTATAAAAGGATATTCATTGTGGATGCAATTCTAGATTGGAAGAAACTATATGAATGTTTCAATGGAAATGATGTTATTTTTGGTTCATGGATATCTCTAGAATATGAATAAGAATAAGTAGCTTGTAGGATGTATGGTTATACTTAAGGAAATGAACTAGATTGCGTTAGTCGATGCCTAATTGATAATTCATGATAACATGACATGTAAGAAGGCTTGGAAAGGGATTAGGGACATTTGGTTTGGTGTTTTAAAATGAATCAAATGAATAATGGGATATGGTAGGATATGCATTTGTTGAATAATGATTCTCATGCTAAGAAGGAAAGTAATCGATTAGGAAATGAATGTAATGAATTGAATGGTATCATAGATGAAGATGTGTTTATGTGTTAGAGTTATTTACGTGATGGAATTGAAGTACCCTAGGGAATGGTAGATGTTTGTGATGTATTCCTCTTATGTAATTATGATGTTAAAGATATTTTATATAATTTTGTAGATGTTAATTTATTATTTTTATGTAATGATAGTTTAATGTATTGTTTTAGTAGATATTTTAATATATATATATTATCTCTAGTTTTATGTTAGTTGGCTATATTTCTCTAGGGTATTTTGGTGGGCAGTACACACACACACACACACACACACACCTGTGTGTGTGTATGTATGTATATATTTACACACACACACACACATATGTATGTATTTATATATATGTGTATGTATGTATGTATGTATGTACATGTGTGTGTGTGTGTAGACAAATGAATACCTTTAAATACAAATATATAGCAATAAATTGTACAAACATGTGCAAAACTAACTCATAACAACTAGTGAAATAATATACTTATTGTGTTTGTAACCCGTTTTGAAATAACAATGTCCAAGTGTGATTGCAATATTTCCCTTAAAGCAAATTTTTTTATCACTGCAATATAACTACTCCTTTGGTTCATGATATTCTGAAAAAAGTACACCACACACATGTGTGTGTGTATGTGTATGTATGTGTATGTATCTATACATATATATACATACATACATATATATATATATACACACATATATGTGTATATATAAATATATACATATATATATGTTATACAATATATACATATATACACACACATATATATGTATATACATATATGTGTGTGTGTGTGTGTGTGTACATACATATACATATATGTATATGTATGTATGTATATGTATATGTATATGTATGTATGTATATGTATATGTATATGTATGTATGTATATGTATATATACATACATACACACACATACACATATATATACATATACATATATATGTATGTATATGTATGTATATGTATATACATAAATATACATACATATATATATGTATATATATACATATACATACATATATACATATATACATATATATAAATATATATATATATAGATATATATATATATACATATATCTATATATATATGTATACATATGTATGTATATATATGTATGTATATATGTATGTATGTATGTATATATACATATGTATGTATATATGTATACATATGTGTATGTATGTATATATATGTGTATATATATGTATATATATACATGTATATATATGTATATATATACATGTATATATGTGTATATACACATATATACATACATATATATACATACATGTATATATATATATATACATGTATGCATATATATATATATATATATATATATATATATATGTAGTACCCCTGCCCTTATCAAACTTTTTAAACCCAATTTGATCTTGGTTGACTTTTTAGTGGCTTACTTGGATGGTTGATATACCATGTGGTGATGTTATATTCAGGTATTATGCTTGATGTGTGTATCAGTGTGTTGATTACGCATTGATTCTTGTGTATGATTAGTTGTTCATTTGATTTATGTCATTAACCTTGGGCTAACACTTTCATTGAATATATGTGTGTGTGTGTGGAACCCCTTCCTTGATCAGTCATTGTAGATTCATGCTTCGACGTTATTTGACATTTCAGTGTATGTTGTTATGCATTACTTCTTTATGGTGATTAAATGTTATTAAATTGGAATACTAACCTGGACTGACACATTTATGTTGTGCATGTTATGTGTTTGCGAAATTAATTATTAAATCCTAAGTATTTAATTAGATTAAATGTGTTTTTACACATTCATAAATAAAACAGACTAAATTAAATAGGACCCCTTTGTGTCATTAATCAATAAATCAAATTATTTAATGCATATTACTAGCAAATTTGATTTATTGTACTTTCAAATTGTGAATTAAATGATTTGTATGCATTGTTGCAAAAAGGTGATAGGGAGAGTCCTATTTACCATCAACTGGAGTTCTTTGATGGTGTAATCCTATTCTCTATTAGGGCCCATAGTCTTCTCCTATTTACTCCCCTACCAGTACTTTGCTTGTTTCACCTTCCTCAAGCTCACAAGGTAAGCTTGCTCACTATATCCTTGTAGGGGTGAAAGACAATCAACACTTGCTTTCTTTCTTTACAAAACCAGCATTCATGTTTGGTTTGGCAAACTCTCTCCTTTCGATTACAAAATGACTAAGTTCCAGGGCTTATAGCCTTTTGGATCTTCTTCCAGTTCTCAATAGATTCCTCCCCTGCAAGTTATCTCCTTCACACTACTGACACCTAGCTGGACTATCACCAAGCTCGCCTAGGGCAAGTTTGCAGCAATGACGATTTCCATTTTCTGGTTTCCCCCTACTACTTCTCTACTCTTACTGTATATTTTTGGCTCTTCCTGAAGAACTCCAATGGCCGAGTGGATCCCATAGTGGAGGTTCAAGATAGAGCCATATTTACATTGTGGATTCAAAACACCGAAATGAACAACACAAAAAGGAAACGTAAATTACCAAACTATAAGGAAAACTTAACAAAACAAGACAGTACAACACATGGCCAAAGAAAACTAGAAAACATATTGTACGTATTTCCTATAGTATTCAACCATCCATCTTCCAACCATTTACAAATGCCCATTGGGTCAATTAAACACTCCATCCATCGTGAAACACAGAAGGTTACAAGCTAAAAAATAGTTTCAAAATGGTCATGGGCGTAGCCTCAGAACCTGGCTTCTAATGCCTGTTGCAAAGTTTGCACTTTTCCCTTCGGGCGTTGGGATAGCAAGAAATCCCTTCGACCGATAGTCGATGTCGACTTTCTGTGCTCCACACTTCCTATCGAGTCATCGAGAAGTCTTCGAAACTTTACTTTCGATGACCGATGACAATTTTCTACCACTCGCACTTTTCCATCGACTCTTCTCTCTAGCTAGGTCCCACCTTGGTCGCCAAGTCGCGTAATATAAATATCGTGCAACTTGCCAAAGCGGTATGGCGACAATCATCTGATCATCCCGGACTTGCTCACTTTTTAACCGAATAGGAAGAAGGTTCTATCGGGTCATCAGGAAGACTTTATTGTGCTTTTCTAATGGCCGATGTCTCCAAAGTCAACCTCCTCCGCTTGCGCCTTATTATCGGTTATTGGGTTAACAAGAAAACACTCCTTTTGATACCCAATAACTCTTTCCACGACTAGCACTTACCTATCGGGTCCATGGGATAACAAGAAACCATTCTCCTCGATACCCGATAACTCCCATCGAGAAATCAATGTAGCATGAAACAACTCCTGTTGATACCCAATGGCTCATCGAGTCATCAGTGTAGCAAGAAAAA
Organism: Cryptomeria japonica; assembly: GCF_030272615.1. Lineage (NCBI taxonomy): Eukaryota > Viridiplantae > Streptophyta > Pinopsida > Cupressales > Cupressaceae > Cryptomeria > Cryptomeria japonica. The sequence continues at coordinate 561,438,491 of NC_081405.1, forward strand.
TCTTTTGTCGATACTCGATGGCTCATCAGTAAACAACCCACTGGAATAGGTTAA
>NC_081405.1:561443544-561506044 GCF_030272615.1 Cryptomeria japonica
TATACATAAACATCTATATGTATATGTAAGATACATGTAGAGGCATACACATACATATACAAGTAAATGTACTCCATACTTTATATGTATATGTGTATGTGTATGTATGTATGTATGTTTGTACACACACACACATTTATTATGTCGAGAGTTGTTTAGTGTGGGGCTTTTTCATCGGCAAACTGTTAGCCTTTTGGAAAAGTTGCTTTGCAGCGAGGTTTTCCAATGAACTTGGCCTGTCTGACGGTTGCTTTGTGGTGGGGTTTTCTGGTGAATGTGGCTTATCTGATATGTGACATGTTGATAGTTTTTTAGTCGTTGGGAATAGGTCGTTCCCACTACAGTTTTTTGATAAATGTGGCTTGACTGATGGGAGACACGTGTGGAATTTACTGCTCGATACTTTGTGTTGGGTTGCAATGGCAAATGAATTCTTGCCATTTGATATTAATTTATTATGTGTGCAAATATTATACAGGACAAGTTGATAATCAGTTAGTTAGCAAGACGAGGAGAGCAAAAATGAGACTCTCGAGAATGGATATTTCTTACTCTTGTTGCTTGTTCCTTCTTTTTGTGTATTTCTCTGTGTTTCTTATAAAAGATAGTTGAAACTTACATCATCACAACAGCATATGGATCTGGTGCATATCAGCTTTCAACTCCAGGTGACGAACCTTCGGAGGATCCTATCAACAACATGCACCTTTGTAGGTTTTACACATAGCTCTTCAGAGTATCCTAATTCAAAATACAAAAAAATACAAAAATACAAAAATACAAAAAAATCAAAAAAATTCAAAATACAAAAAAATCAAAAAATTCAAAAATACAAAAAAATCAAAAAAATTCAAAAATACAAAAAAATCAAAAAATTCAAAAATACAAAAAAATCATAAAAATAAAAAATCATTTCTCGGTGAAAACCTAACAAACAGGCACCTTGTGACACAAAAAAAAATTTGAAAAACAAAAAAAACATTTCGTCCAATGGTGAAAACCACTTCAGTAATGCCCTGGACAAGTACCATGGTGAAAACTGGGTCACCAATGCCATGTGTAGAGACATTGCTCCTCCCTCCTTCAGGATTCAATCTCATCTTTCACTTTTGCACACACTCACAACCTATCCATTCATAATAAACTTACTCGTTCCTATCATGGCTTGTTATTGATCTACCCAAGATTGGTTTGCCATTCATAATAAACATTCCTTTTCATCCCTTTCCATCCATAATAAATCAGCTCCTATCTGTGGCTAAGGCAAATCCTACGTCTAGTGATGGGTGTGGAACTGAGAGCATCACACATGCTAAGGAGTACTCCAGTCTTCTTCATTCTATCCACGCACAATCCACATTAAAGAAACACTTGCATCGTCGATCTGCAATAAAGTTTCATTTTCTCCACAATAAAGTATTAGTTGCATGGATTCAGCCAGTTCAGATGAGGTACATCAACAACAATGGGCTTCAACAAATCAAATCTTTCAACAGACTCAGACAATATTATGGTTTAGTGCTATCTATCCTTTTTATGAAAGTAAACATTGTGACCACAATCAAATAAGACTTATACAAGTGACAAGAGACACTAAACTTGAGGACTGCAGTGAATGTTGGTGTCGAGTCTTGGTTTTCTTTTGATTTTTATCTTTTGGTGACATGTATTTTAGCTTTTCCAGGATGTCTATGACTAGAGATTTTATCTCCAGGATGTCTTTGACTAGAAAGGCGAGGATGGGGTATCGTCACCTATTTTTCTTTGTTGTTTGCGGATTGTCTCTTAGTAATGCTATGACTTGTCCAAGGATATGAGGACACTGTGAGTCTAGTATGAACTGGGGCATTCCTTGTTTGCGACTATCTTATCTCCATGCAAATAGGTACAATGACTTTCTAGGTCGAACATATGCCTCGATTGTCATAACCTACTTGCCATAAAAAAGCTCAATGATGATAATGCACAAGAAGCTCTTTCACTTCCATATCTTCTATCTTTCATTCCCCCTTTCTTGATTGACTTCCATAGTCCTTGAGTCCGTGTAGCCTGCTATCACATGACTAAGTATAATGACATGCCAAAAAAAACATTTGCATTTCATGTAGTTGCACCTGCATTATCACATATTAAGCATTTCATACATACATATAGATATCACAATCACATCACATCCTGCACACAACACATGTTAGCACATTTTACATTCTCATCATGTAAATAGTTCTTTGCATTATCATATTCATTTGCATTTCATACATCCACAATTTCAGATGCATAACATAAAAACATAAAAGAACAAAAATATTGCATTTCATCACGTACATATTTGCATCCATATCATAAGCATCACATAAGAACATCTCATCACATAGGTACACATTCATATAGCTTCCACAAGGATGAATCATCTCATATATATATATATATCAAAATCATAAGTGTCATGATACAATGATGTCAAAATACATATGGCTACAACCAACCCTCGTGTCGCCCTATCCAGACAGAGGAACCCACTGATCACTCCTACCAACAACATTGGTAGTACCAATCTTGTAGCCATCATGGTATCCCAAGCTACATGTCTAGCTCTCATCTCCAGTCCTAGATCCTGAAACACTCGTCTCAGTGCATCCATGTTTCCATCTCACTCATAAGGAACTAACTCCCAATTGATCAGTATCCTCAAAATCCTATGTACATCCTCCAAGGTGATTGTCATCTCACCCATCGGCAAATGAAAACTACAAGTCTCTGAGTGCCATCTCTCAGCCAATGCAGTTAGCAACCCCATGTTCACCCAAAACTCGGGCACATACAAAATATCTTGCAGGCCCATAGCCTGAACCGCTGCTCTCTCCTCAACTGTCAGCTCTGCTCACAAACTCTGAGTCGACAGGAATCTCTCTCATGACTCCAGCATAGGTAGGTACTCCTGCAGTCAAGCAAATCAGCTGTGTCAGTCAAAGTGGTACTCGTTGTTCATCACAAAATGTTGCTTATTATCCTAAGTGCTTATGATACTCTATCCTAGTGACACTCATTGTTCATCACAAAGTGTTGTTGTATATCCTAGTGGTACTCCCTGTTCATCACAAAGTACTATGTGTTTTTTGTACTCCCTGTTCATCACAAAGTGCTACTCATATCTGCACTCACTGTTCATCACAAAGTGTTGCTCTTTTTATTACTCCCTGTTCATCACAAAGTACTTTGTCTTGGTACTCCCTGTTAATCATAAAGTGTCTCGATCTATCTTATCCTAGGGCCTCTACTTGAGTGTATCCTCTCAGCAACTTATCCAATCGACAACATATGTTCATCACAGAACTGCCGATTTGGCCTTGAAGACATACACACGCTTTCATTACATAAACACACTTACATATTGCACAGACGTGCCTTAGCATTTTTACCCCGCTTGACATTTTTTCTAGACATACCTAAAGTACATTTATTACTCTACCTAGCATGCATTTATGACAAAAATCAATGCAACAAAGTACAAGGAGGTTTTGTGGTACTTATCGGCTCTCTTGCATCTGTTGGCCTCTAAAATCGGTGAACGCAATCGAATCTATGCACCAAAGCCATCGCTGGTGACTGTTGTTGCTCTATTCTTTCTCTGCACCCTGATCTCTTGGATGTGTGGATGACAATGAGGATGTTTTCCCTTGTAGTCTATCTTATAGACTACCCCAGCCCTAGCCCTCATTTCTCGAGTTAGTCTTCATTATCCCGTGACTCTGTCACTCTATCCTATTTGGTCAGTCCATTCTAGCCTTTCTTTCTTATCGAGAGATTGTCTGTGATCTTTTCAGACATTTTCATTCAATCTCTCGGGGGGCATATCATTCCCATCTTAGGGCAACTTTGTATTAGTTCATCTTATCTTTTTTGAAACAATGCGACAAACTGCATTGTCTCAAAGAGAGGCAAAATGTAGACACCTAAAATTGTCCATATCTAATTAAATAAATACTTAAATTATCCATTTTCTTAAATTAAATAAATATCTTATTTATTTAATTGATCCCACTTCTTCTATTAATTAGATAAATCTTTATTTATTTAATTAATTCATTAACCTTTTCTACCTATGACACATGTCATTCATCTCTTAATTCCTACACTACCTACCCTCTTATTATTTTCTTATTTTCTTTACCTACCCTCTAGTCATAACTGACCATTTATCTTTTACACCTCTCAATCTTATCCTTCTATTTCATATAGTGTCTTCTATATAAGGAGATGCTTCCTTCATTATCTAGCCCTGGACATATATATTTTAATCAAGTATCCTAGCATTCAAACTTTCATATGCGATCAAGCCTACTTGCAACCACATTTCCGTTCTTTGTTGAGCTTTTGTGCACACATAAAATCTGAGAGCAAATATATCAAGCAAGATCAATAGAGATAGGAAGAATGGAGATTCAAACCCTATTAGACATGTGATGGTATAATCTTTGTGATTTCATTTGATTTGCATTGTCTTAGGTAATCTTCATATGTTATGGTGGATCTTTGTTGTTGTTAGGCTAGGGTTTTGTGGTTGAATTCATTTAGTCTTTCAATATTGTTTATCCACTTTCACCATAAATATTTTGGCACACCCCGTGGGACATGGATTTTTGTTAGATCTATGTTTTTTGCAGGTTTTTCTAACCCTATATTGTTGTTTTGTAAAACAATTTGGAGAATAACCTTGTGCAGCTAGGGTTTTGGACACAAAATCAAGATCTTGGAGAGATGTGATCTGATCTCACAAACAGATGAGAATTTTTGCACCAAATTTTGTTTGCAGGTTGAAGACAATATTAAGAGCTTTCAATCCAAAATTCAGAATTGTTGGAGCACATTTGCATTTTCCATGATTTTTTTATGATTTTTAATAAAAAATTAATTTTGGAAAACTCTCTGATTTATACACATGATCTGTTCTTTGTGATTTTAATTTTGATGCAAAATATTTCCCTAAAAATCGGATCTTTAAAAATTAGGGTTTTTCATTATTTTGATTAGATCTCACAAACGGCTTTGAATTTTGGCATCAAAATTTTTTTGCAGGTCAAAAAAATTATCCAAGGTCTTTAGTAAAAATTTTAGATTTTTTGGATGAATTTTGCATTTTATATGAATTTTTTATGATTTTTCATAAAAAATTAATTTTGAGAGAAAGTTATCGATTTTTTTCAATTTTATTATGTTTTTGGAAATATCTTAGAATTATACACAGGATATGTTCTTGATGATTTTAAATTTGATGAAAAATCATTCCTAAAAAATTAGATCTTTGAAAATTAGGGTTTTGCATTATTTTGCTCATATCTCACAAACTGCTTGGAAATTTTGTAGGAATATTTTTATGTAGGTTTGGAAGGTCATCAAAAGTGTCCAGTAAAAATTTAAGATTTTTTCAGATCCATTTTGCATTTTATATGAATTTTTTATGATTTTTCATAAAAAAATAATTTTTAGAGAAAATTAGCAATTTCTTTGGATTTTCTTGCATTTCTGGAAATCTCTTAAAATTTTACAGGTGGTCTTTTTTTATGATGAATCAGATCTTTGAATTGGTCAACAAAATACATTGTTGAAGGCCCCTATTTCACAAAGTCTTTTGGATCTAAAATTTACCTAACTTGTGTGCTTGCAGGAAGGGGTGATCATTTGAAACAATCCAAACTACTAATAGATCTTTGTTACAGGACCTTGGCAAGGGTTTTTGATCTTTCATTATGTGCCTTTTTTTCATAGATTATCAAACACTTCAATTGGTGCACTAAAATTGAACCAGTGTCCTTTGTGTCTTGGGCAATAGGCTCTTTTTGTTTCATCTTTAGAGGACCTGTCTCACCATGTGGTCATTAGGACTACTAGTGAGGAGAGAATGACCCAAGTGGTAGTGAGGAAAAGCCATCATCTTCTGAATCACTATAAACAATTGTATTCATGGTGAAAACCATGGATAACATGTGCTGATTAGTTTATACTGACACTATGTCTCCCCATAAACCCGTTTGATCAAATTTATTTGATCAATTGTAGGGCGTAACCCCTACCAGCTGGGAGCCTTCTATATTTACAGAGTTGAAAGTATCGCATGTATGGCCACATGAGTGGATGCCCTTACTAGCACCTTTTTGTTTTAGAAGCCAAAATCCTTCTAGTTGTTGGGGTAGGAGGTTGGACCTCTGGAGCGGCCCACACACATACGGTTCTTAGTAGAGATAAAAAGTTTGCCACGGGGATTTTTTATGGGGACTGATGCTTGGCTTCCCTGAGAAGTGAGTCCTGAGGGTGGAGCCAGTGGGGTCAAGCATCTAAGTATCTGCTCTGAATAGCGTAGCCTCATGTGGGAATCAACAACTATTGTCCTGGCCAACCATAAGAATTGTGATTGTCTTATTTTGAACAATCAAACATTCAAGACCAAACATTAAAACATTGTGTCTATTGCATCTTAAACTGTATGCAAAACAATTTTACATCAAACAACACACTTTTATTTGAGTCATTTTGAGTCTAAACACTTGCAAACATTGAGTCCTCATCAATATTGTGTCCTCTTGTCACGGAAAAACAGTCAAAAAATTCAGATTTGGTCACAACAACAACTTCACAAATTGGAAAAATTTACAGTCCAACAAATAAGAGCAATCAGTTTCAGAATTCTTGAGCTTCCTAGGTTATTTCTCTCGGTTTTCATCTAGCATTCAACCTATATTTGGGTCTCACAAAGTTCATCATTGCTTTACACCTTGCATTACATTCACATTTGTCTAAACTTGAGTCAAAAAGTCACTTCCTTGTCCTCATCTTACTTTGTCAACACACTACATACAACAACATTTTTCTAAGTGGTCCCTCATCAAGGTCTATCACCTTTGGGTCTCATTTGGTCTTACTCAGAGTCAAGGTCAACTTACCTCATCAAGAGAAACTATCATCTCTTTGGAAGCCACACCTACTCTACTACATACATACTTGGTCTTACACTTTGGACATTGCAAGTACACTTCAGATTCATTTACATTCCATCCAACTCTTGGTCTTCCATACTCTTTCCATTTTCATCTAGGTCAATACCTAGTTCATGGTTGAAACCCGTTCCCAAAAATCTAGGAGAGAAGCTAAAGAGACTCAAGAGTCCGCAAACATGAGTCCTATGAGTATGACAATGATATCTTTTTCAATTTTGATCATACTACATTACCTGACATGGATGCCTATAGAAACATTCCAAATGTTGAGAACATGGATACTATAAACAACAATGGTACACACAATGACAATATGGACAACATTTCAATACATTCAACAGAAGTGGAAGACTCCATTATGGATCCCCGTTTTAATCGATTAGTTGAGGAAATAATGAGGAGAGATAGACAATATTTCTTACAAGTGATGGCACAAAGTGGAGCCAAGATCCCTCATGATTTTCACATGTCTCAAATAATCAAAAATCAACCTTTGCAACAACCTTATCTCAACATGGATGAAAGGAGGCCTAATAGTGGAGGCAATAGAGGACCACATCTTGTGCCTGAATCACCATCATCTTTGTTTCAAAAACTTGAGGTCCTACATACACATGGTCAAGCATATGATACTCACCTTCACAAACCATCATGGAAGTCTTATGTAGAAAAATATACTCAATCACATACCAAGGCTAAGGACCTTCCACCAAAGCAATTGGATATCCAAAGGCATGATCAAAATTTGGACACAAGGAAATCCCGTGTCAAATTTGGGGGCAACACATTAGAACAAACTCATGACATTCCTGTAGAGTATGGTATACATGGAGAAAATAGATATTCCATTCCTCACCATGACTCTATACCAAGTGGTCCATATACGCAGCATCACTATAGACCTCCTCCATATGAACATGTGTATGATCAATATCATCCATATATGCAACATGCTTCTCCTCCACCCGGTGCTTCAGGTATGGGATATGGTTTAAGAAGTTGATCTCCACCTAAGAACAATTTGGAATAGAAAATTAAGGACTTGCAAAAGAAAATGGAGGACATAAATACACCGAAGCTAACTTACACAATGAGAGACATATGTTTGTATCCATTTGACAAAAGCATTCCAATGCCTCCATTCCCTACACACTTTGTGAAACCTAAGTTTGATAAGTACAGAGGAAAAGGGGATCCTAAGGCACATATAAGATAGTTTTTCATAGCCTACATTGAGGTAGCAGCAGAAGAGACATATTTGATGAGATTATTCCCACAAAGCTTAGGAGATCAAGCTATAGAATGGTTCTCTCAACTTCCACCTGGAATTAAGTCATGGAGTGACTTAGCAGAGGCATACATCCAACATTTCTCATACAACATAGAGACAGACATATCAGTCACTACCTTGTGCAACACCAAGCAAAAGGATGGAGAAGGATTTTCATCATTTTTACAAAGATGGAGAAATCTAGCCAGAAGATGCTCTTGTGAAATTCCACAAAAACAAATGGTAGAGATGTTCGCCCAGAATGTTAACAAAGACATTGGTTATGACTTGAAAAAATCTTGTTTGTCCACCTTCAAGGACGTCATTGAAAAAGGCTTAGCGACAGAAAAGGTCCTAATTGAGCAAGGAGTAATTAAGATATTCAAAGAAAACAAAGAGGACTATAAAGGAAAAGACAAGCCAATATTTTGGAATTAAAACAAGAACACAGTCAATGATGGTGTTGTTGATGCCAATACAGTGCGACCCAAAATCATTTTTTCTGGATCAAGCTCTACAAACAATCAAGTGAATACTCAAACAACTTTAAAGTCACAAAGGAAGTACACCCCATTGGGAGAACCACTAGAATCAATTTTCAAGAAGCTAGTGGCAAACAAGATAATAACAATTCCAGACTTGCCTCCATATGAGCCAAAGGTTAAACCAAATTGGTGGAATGATGATGAGTATTGTGAATTTCATAAGAGCAAGGGTCATAAGATAGGAAATTGCCATCGACTGAAGAACATCATACAAGATCTCATTGATAGAGGTGACATTGAGATTGAAGGACACTCATCCAATCAAGAACATGAAATGTTTAAAGAACCATTCCCAAAACATGACAAGGGAAAATCCAAAGCCACAAATGACCAAACCAACTATACCAGAGCATCCTATAACTATGATTCAACTATAAATCACATTTCAATGGACAATTATGTCTCTACCATTCTCATCAAGGACAAAACACCTAAGAATTCTACCCAAAGACCCAAGATTTTCCTAAAAGGCATTGGATCTTCTTCCGAACCTACCTCTGAATGTAATGTTACAACTCGTCGAGGTAAATTCACTTTGCAAGGTGCTCCAGCTAAAAACACCACTTCCTCATCAACCAAACCTAAGTATGACCTTGTAGAACAGTTAGGGAAGACACCCGCGCTTATCTCCATCCTTGAGCTTTTACGCATATCCCCTGCACATAAAGCCATTCTTGACAAAACTTTGAGAGACACTTCCATCCCTACTGATCTAAACGTGGACCAGTTTCAAGCCATGGTGGGATACCTATCCGTTCCACATTCTCTTACATTCACAGAAGTCGACGATGCCTTCATGATCCAACCACATAATGCACCTTTACACATTGAAGCCTTCCTGCACAAACATCAAATAAAATGAGTCCTGATAGATGGAGGAGCTGGTTTGAATATTTGTACATTGAGCACTATTAAACAATTGGGATATTTTGAAAAGGCTATGAATTCTACAAACAAAATTACCATCAAAGCATATGATGATGAAGAGCGTTCATCCAAGGGCACAGTCACTTTACCTCTCAGAGTTGGGCCAGTTACAAAAGATGTGGTTTGTCAAGTCCTTGATCTAGAGCTCACATACAACATATTTCTAGGACGTCCATGGATTCATGAGATGAACGTAGTACCATCTTCATATCATCGATGTATCAAGTTCCCTCACAATGGAGTTGAAGTGACCATCAAAGCTGACCCAAATCTATTCATATATTGCAACAATATGCGACCTAGATCAAAAATAACAATCCCAGTCAATCGAGAAGCTATTGCTTCATCAACATATGTGGATCCAGAATCATTGAAAGCTTCTACATCAAAACAAGCAGAGATCAAAGAAAAGTTCAATATTAAAGACATGGGATGTGGTGAGTATATTTTTCATGTTGATCAACTCCCACTATCTCCTAAGACATCCAGTCGACAAGAACAATCTATAAACAATTTGCAAGGAATTGGGTGTGAACCACCTAGTGTTGTGGCTACTAAGTCTGAATGCAAATCTCCTCTAGTGGTGCAAGCAACTCTTCATATCAATAGTCCTATGAGTGGTTCCAACAAAGAATCTATTGAGTGTATCGCCAACCCTCTTGAGAACTCGCATAGCTTTACGATACCATCCACTCATTCCATTTCCACTTTGCTCCTAGACTCAAATCAACAAGAATTACAAAAGCCCTTACTCATTGGGGATCAAAAATCAAGCTTTGAAAAGAAAAATCTAAAATTTGAAAATAAAGAAAAGTCCTTTAGTCCAAATCAAAATCAAAAGCTATTGGACTCTGCAAAAATAAAAGTCAAGGATAAAAATCCTATGAAAGAAAAAGAGAAAGAGTTGATCTCCCCTAATATCAAAATAACTAGGGGCAAAAGTTCTAAAATTTCATGTCAAAAAGCACACTTGTTGATCCTAAGTCTCCATCATGCTATCCTACTCTCACTTCTTTTTGCAATCATAAGCCTTCATTACTCATTCACTTGTTCTGCACATCCTTTCCCTTTTGGTGATACATCATGGACCTTTAATGGAGCTTCCTTGAAGGACTTTGTTATCAGTGATGCCCAGACTTCTTTAGGTGACACACATACAAGCCTGTGTAGTCCACACACTAGTAATTCTATCTCAGTTCCTTTATCAAGGAAGACAGTCGCTCGAGCTACACATCATTCAGTCAAGGAGCAATGCAACTACAATCATAAGATAAAGCCTTGGACACTTGAGGTGGGTGACTTAGTTCTCAAGGAGAATCCAAAAAATCAGCAAGACAGCGAGAAGAAGGGCAAGTTCGAACCAAACTGGCTTGGTCCTTACATCATCACAATAGCATATGGATCTAGTGCATATCAGCTTTCAACTCCAGGTGATGAACCTTTGGAGGATCCTATCAACAACATGCACCTTCGCAGGTTTTACACATAGATCTTCAGAGTATCCTAATTCAAAACACAAAAAAATCAAAAAATACAAAAATACAAAAAAATACAAAAAATTCAAAATACAAAAAAATACAAAAATACAAAAATACATAAAAATAAAAAAAATTCAAAAATACAAAAAAATCAAAAATACAAAAAAATCATAAAAATATAAAATCATTTCTTGGTGAAAACCTGACAAACAGGCGCCTTGTGACACAAAAAAAAATTTTGAAAAACAAAAAAAACATTTCGTCCAACGGAGAAAACCACTTTGGTAGTGCCCTGGGCAAGTACCATGGTGAAAACTGGGTCACCGAAGCCATGTGTAGAGACATTGCTCCTCCCTCCTTCAGGATTCAATATCATCTTTCACTTTTGCACACACTCACAACCTATCCATTCATAATAAACTTACCCTTCCTATCATGGCTTGTTATTGATCTACCTAAGATTGGTTTGCCATTCATAATAAACATTCCTTTTCATCCCTTTCCATCCATAATAAATCAGCTCCTATCTATGGCTAAGGCAAATCTTACGTCTACTGATGGGTGTGGAACTGAGAGCATCACACATGCTGAGGAGTACTCCAATCTTCTTCATTCTATCCGCGCACAATCCACATTAAAGAAACACTTGAATTGCCGATCTGCAATAAAGTTTTGTTTTCTCCGCAATAAAGTATCAGTTGCATGGATTCAGCCAGTTCAGATGAGGCACATCAACAACAATGGGCTTCAACAAATCAAATCTTTCAACAGACTCAGACAACATTATGGTTCAGTGCTATCTATCCTTTTTGTGAAAGTAAACATTGTGACCACATTCAAATAAGACTTATACAAGTGACAAGAGACACTAAACTTGAGGACTACAGTGAATGTTGCTATTGAGTCTTGGTTTTCTTTTGATTTTTATCTTTTGGTGACATGTCTTTTAGCTTTTCCAGGATGTCTCTGACTAGAGATTCTATCTCCAGGATGTCTTTGACTAGAAAGGCGAGGATGGGGTATCGTCACCTATTTTTCTTTGTTGTTTGCGGATTGTCTCTTAGTAATGCTATGACTTGTCCAAGGATATGAGGACACTGTGAGTCTAGTATGAACTGGAGCATTCCTTGTTTGCGACTGTCTTATCTCCATGCAAACAGGTACAATGACTTTCTAGGTCGAACATATGCCTCGATTGTCATAACCTACTTGCCATAATAAAGCTCAATGATGATAATGCACAAGAAGCTCTTTCACTTCCATATCTTCTATCTTTCATTCCCCCTTTCTTGATTGACTTCCATAGTCCTTCTTGAGTCCGTGTAGCCTGCTATCACATGACTAAGTATAATGACACGCCAAAAAAAACATTTGCATTTCATGTAGTTGCACCTGCATTATCACATATTAATCATTTCATACATACATATAGATATCACAATCACATCACATCCTGCACACAACACATGTTAGCACATTTTAAATTCTCATTATGTAAATAGTTCTTTGCATTATCATATTCATTTGCATTTCATCATGTACATATTTGCATCCATATCATAAGCATCACATAAGAACATCTCATCACATAGGTACACATTCATATAGCTTCCACAAGGATGAATCATCTCATATCTATATATATATATATATATATATATATATATGTCAAAATCATAAGTGTCATGATACAATGATGTCAAAATACATATGGCTACAACCAACCCTTGTGTCGCCCTATCCGGACAGAGGAACCCACTGATCACTCCTACCAACAACGTTGGTAGTACCAATCCTATAGTAGTCATGGTGTCCCAAGCTACATGTCTAGCCCTCATCTCCAGTCCTGGATCCTGAAACACTCATCTCAGTGCATCCATGTCTCTGTCTCGATCATAAGGAACTAACTCCCCATCGATCGGTATCCTCAAAATCCTATATACATCCTCCAAGGTGACTGTCATCTCACCCATTGGCAAATGAAAACTACAAGTCTCTAAGTGCCATCTCTCAGCCAGCGCAGTCAGCAACCCCATGTTTGCCCAAAACTCAGGCACATACAAAATATATCGCAGGCCCATAGCCTGAACCGCTGCTCTCTCCTCGACTATCAGCTCTGCTCTCAAACTCTGAGTTGACAGGAATCTCTCTCGTGACTCTAGCATAGGTAGGTACTCCTGCAATCAAGCAAATCAACTGTGTCAGTCAAAGTGGCATTCCCTGTTCATCACAAAATGCTACTTATTATCCTAAGTGCTTATGATAATCTATCCTAGTGACACTCACTGTTTATCACAAAGTGTTGTTGTTTATCCTAGTGGTACTCCCTGTTCATCACAAAGTACTATGTGTTTTTTGTACTCCCTGTTCATCACAAAGTGCTGCTCATATTTGCACTTGCTATTCATCACAAAGTGCTGCTCTTTTTAGTACTCCTTGTTCATCACAAAGTACTTTGTCTTGGTACTCCCTGTTCATCATAAAGTGCCTCGATCTATCTTATCCTAGGGCCTCTACTTGAGTGTATCCTCTCAGCAGCTTATCCAATCGACAACGTATGTTCATCACAGAATTGTCGATTTGGCCTTGAAGACATACACGCGCTTTCATTACATAAACACGCTTACATATTGCACAGACATGCCTTAGCATTTTTACCCCGCTTGACATTTTTTCTAGACATACCTAAAGTACATTTATTACTCTACCTAGCATGCATTTATGACAACAATCAATGCAACAAAGTACAAGGAGGTTTTGTGGTACTTAACGGCTCTCTTGCATCTGCTGGCCTCTAAAATCGACGAACGCAATTGAATCTATGCACCAAAGCCATCGCTGGTGACTATTGCTGCTCTATTCTTTCTCTGCACTCTGATCTCTTAGATGTGTGGATGACAATGAAGATGTTTTCCCTCATAGTCTATCTTATAGACTACCCTAGCCCTAGCCCTCATTTCCTGAGTCAGTCTTCATTATCTCATGACTCTGTCACTCTATCCTATCTGATCAATCCATTCTAGCCTTTCTTTCTTATCGAGAGATTGTTTGTGATCTTTTCAGACATTTTCATCCAATCTCTCGAGGGGGCATATCATTCCCATCTTGGGGCAACTTTGTATCAGTTCATCTTCTCTTCTTTGAAACAATGCGACAAGCTGCATTGTCTCAAAGAGGGGCAAAATGCAGACACCTAAAATTGTCCATATCTAATTAAATAAATATCTTTATTTATTTAGTTATTTTATCCTAATTCTTCTATTAATTAAATAAATCTATTTATTTAATTAATTCATTTATCCTCTTCTAGCCTTATTTCTCATTTAAATAAATACTTAAATTATCCCTTTTCTTAAATTAAATATCTTATTTATTTAATTGATCCCACTTCTTCTATTAATTAAATAAATCTTTATTTATTTAATTAATTCATTAACCTTTTCTACCTATGACACATGTCATTCATCTCTTAATTCCTACACTACCTACCCTCATTATTTTCTTATTTTGTTTACCTACCCTCTAGTCATAACGAACCATTTTTACACCTCTCAATCTTATCCCTCCATTTCATATAGTGTCTTCTATATAAGGAGATGCTTCCTTCATTATCTAGCCCTGGACATATACATTTTAATCAAGCATCCTAACATTCAAACTTTCATATGTGATCAAGCCTACTTGCAACCACATTTCCGTTCTTTGTTGAGTTCTTGTGCTCACATAAAATCTGAGAGCAAATATATCAAGCAAGATCAATGGAGATAGGAAGAATGGAGATTCAAACCCTATTGGACATGTGATGGTATAATCTTTGTGATTTCATTTGATTTGCATTGTCTTAGGTAATCTTCATATGTTATGGTGGATCTTTGTTGTTGTTAGGCTAGGGTTTTGTGGTTGAATTCATTTAGTCTTTCAATATTATTGTCATCCATTTTCACCATAAACACTATATTTTGTAGATGCTTCAAAGACAATGCAAATTGACACAAATATTCCTTAGTTGAGTTGTACAACTCCGTTGTGTACGTAATTCAGATCTCATCCATACACGTACCTTGTTCAACAAACCCTGCCTTTCAATATGTTATATGCTACACTGAGTATTCAACTTCAATTATGTGATATTTAGTCATATCTTACATACAATCACTTTTCAATGGTTAATTCTTCAATGTTGTTTTATATGCTTTTTTTTTGCACCAAAAAAGTTTAATTTTTTTTGTTTATAATTTGACTCTATACGAGTGTGTAGTAAATTCAAGTACATTGATGTGTGTGTGTGTGTGTGTGTGTGTGTGTGTGTGTGTGTACATGAGTACAAAAACAGTGACAAACAACGACACCTAAAGCTTCTACTATCTTTCATAACAAACAAAGACAAACACACATAGTAAACCAACAAATAGTAGAAGTAAATTCATGCCAAGGACATTCGACATTCATTTGTTCTTCTTGCAGACTAGTATTATTTAAGACAAGTTGATAGATGTTGTACTATATGTGCTCATATATATGTATATATTTGTATACATAGATATATAGGCATAAACATATCCTTCAGAAAAACTTTCCCCTCACTTATGTGCATTATTGCCAATGCATACATACATACATATATATATATATATTAATTTATATATACGCACACATATACATATACATACACATACACATACACATACACATACACATACACATACACACACACACACAGAAATATGTATGTATGTATGTATGTATGTATGTATGTATGTATGTATGTATGTATAATATCTATATATATATGTATATGTATAAATATGTATATATGTATATGTATAAATATGTATATATGTATATGTATGTGTATATATGTATATGTATATGTATATGTACACACACACACACACACACACACACACACACACACACACAATTCATCCTTGAATTCTAAATTCCTTCTTTTATCTGTTATTGACCAAATAATGATTGCAAAATGGCATTAATGTATTACATTATCGAAAAGGATTGAACAATGAAAAGTTAGTTTTATTGTGTAAATAGGAATTGAATGAATTTTAATGATTTGAATTTGGAATATTGGAAACTTAATGATTTGAATTAATGAAGTTATAGATGTTATTTTGAACTCCTTGGTGTTATAGTAGAATTGTACTCTTTATGTTTGGCTTTATGAGACCATGGTATTGGTTTGATTCTTGTCTATCATTGCAGGTGCTCAGTTATGTCTTTTAAATACTTTTTAGACTTGAAAGGCTAAGATAATGTTTGAGTTCCCATTTGTGCATGGCTTCCTATTGACATAAAATGTAATGAGTTTGGTGACTTGCATCATTTCTTTGTTAGTCTATCTTTCCTTGTTGTATTGAACCTCCTTGTTGGTAAACTTGTTCTAGCAAGTCGGTCAATCTTTCCATGTTAGAGAGGTCTAGACTCGTGATGTTTTTGGATGTCAAAGAACATGTGTTGGATTTTGATTCCTATGTGCAATTCAAGAGGGACTGGCTTTCATTGGGGGTCGAGACCTAAAGTGGTTGCCAGGGTAACTCAATGAGATTTTTGTAATCAAGTGAAAACCTAAATCAATGAACTTGGGTGGGTAGTTATTTCACATTAATAAAGATTAATTGTTTCCTCTTTTTCTCACAAATGCTCGTATAGGTTTGGGGTAAGTAGAGAAGGCCCAGAATGGCATCCACCAATATTGTCCCTTCGAAAGGTTGGTGTGGTCCACTAGTGTTTGGATGGGGGTCGAGGATCAGGAGAGGTCATCAGGGTAACCCAGGATGGGGGTTGGGACGTAGTGAAGACCTACCAGGCTAACTCGTGACAACCTAGTGATGACACTCTTCCCTATTTCTTCCTAGTGGTAACTTATGTTTTGTTATCCTACTATTGATTGCTTTGAGCCTTTGGAAGTTGGTTGTTTTACTTTTGAGAATCTTGTGTTGTATCTCTTGTGAGCCTCATGTGTGTTCTGTTTGAATCAATTTCTTGTGAGCCTCATGTGTGTTCTATTTGGTTGAATCTCTTGTGTGTATAGTCTTGATGGTGCTTTGGTGAGTCATGTCGGTACCCTTGTATGTTTTTCTTTCGCCTTGTGGGTCTAGCTGATACCTCCTAGCACAGGGGGTGGACCTTATTATACCACGTGGTTGGGTAGAGTACTGTTCGCACCCATTGGGTTTGGCCCATCTTGCTTCATGTTCAAGAAGACTCGTGAGAAGATTGAAGACTTTCATTATGTTTCATATTTATGTATACATCCCATCATGGGACTCTTGGAGATTGTATCATTTTATGATCTTATGTTTATTCTCAAGCAATGTAATATGTATCTTGTACCTTTGTAAATGAACAATATTGTATAGCAGTTCCTTGTTTGTCTATTTGGATATTGTTCTTCCTTGAGTTGCATCATTATGGGGCCTTGAGGACGATTGCTAGTTGTTAATTGTGTATATTTATCTATCTTGTTAAATATATCTCAATGCATGGTTATACTTTACTCTAAAAAAAAAAAATTATTTGCATTTTCATTGCTTTTATTGTTTAAGTCCTCTGGGCCTCATAGCATGGCGTGACACCATGCCTTTCACTTAAATTAAGCTATTTGAATTCAATATACTATTTCTTTATTGACATCTAATTATCAATTTTGTATGCTTCTTCCTTGTTCAGGTTCCTATTCTCCAAAAGCAATATACAATCCTTAGATGTAGCACTGTCGATTTGCCAAACAACCCTCCAAGATGAATCAACAAAAAATAAAAGTCTTCCAATATGCTACAACCGTTAGCAGTATTTCATTTCAAAATGTATATTGACATCAACAAATTAATCAATCCCCTAGATTTTGTCCAATTAAGGATTACATTTTTGACTATCTTGTGTTGCCTAGAATAAAATGTAAGACAATTTTTCTCATGATTGAGCATTTAAAGTTTCTCTACTTTCAATCTCCCATGTTAAGTATTATTTTTAAATGATTCTTATTCTAAGGCACAATTTATTTTTGCCCAAGTACATATATATATACACATGTATGTATGTATGTATGTATGTATGTATGTATGTATGTATGTATGTATGTGTATGTGTATGTGTATATGTATATGTATACATATATATATACATTGATACATATGCACGCACACACACACACACACACACACACACACACACACACACACACATATATATATGTATATGTATGTATGTATGTTGATGTGTATATGGACATGTATATGTATATATTTTTGTGGATGGTTATGGAAACATTAACAAACGACAACAAAGAAAGCTTTGACTATCTTTCAAAACAAACAAAGACAAACACACATAGTGGAGCAACAAATAGGACAAGTAAATTCAAGTCAAATGATTATAATTCGTCTGATACTCACCACATCACCTTCTTTTTACCAAATTCTCAAAGGCCTTTCACACACATTTTCCAAAGCTTCAACTATCTTTCCTAACAAACACGGACAAGCACGCACAAAAAATGAACAAATAGCAGGAGTAAGAAATATCCAACCTGGACAATCTCCCTCACAAACAACCTCTGCAACAGAATCACCTGAAAACAATATGCTTTGTAAACCCTAGCCAAGGCAAAATGAAACTCTTTGCAAGTACAACAAATGAATACCGAATGTAAAAAAATAGACTAACCATCCCAACTGAAGACGAAGCGTCGAGTAGTTAATTTCATTCAATGCATAATAATCATTCAAAAATTCCTTCCCATTGCAACACAACACGAAGTATAGAGAAATAAATTCCACATGTGTCACCCTTCAAACACGTCATGTCACTCGTCAGACAAGCCACATTCACTAGAAAACCCCACTGCAAAGCAACCGTCAAACGGACCATGTTCACCGGAAAACCTTGACGAAAAGCAAATTTTCCAGATGGGTGACAATTTGTTGATGAAAAGACCCCATACTAAGTAAAATTTTTCTAAGAAAATAGTGAACAAAGCTGGGTAACAAGCTGCAAATTTTGTTCGATACATAATGATTAATCAACTTACCCTTCATAATACTAGTTTGCAAATACAACAAATGAATATCAAAGACCGATAAAAAAGTCAACAAAGCTCCATACCTAGCAGTAAATTCCATTCAATGCATAATAATTTATCAACTTGTTCACGACACACATTTTGCAAAGCTTTTAATATATTTAATAACAAATACAGACATATGCACATAGAGAGTGTGATTTGAGAAATTGTATAACACCATAGTATTTTATAATCATATAATAACAATTCCCTCAGACACTAACCATTCCTAGCAAATCAAACACTTTCTATTCTTGTAAGCACCAATTAACTTATGCTCGATATATTGAAGCCAATTCCATTCCATTTACATCACAAAAAATTGTAAAATACTTTGGTTCGGCTCATTTGTATGTTGCGCTTTTATCTACAATTAACTACTTTGTTGGCATTTTCCTTTCTAGCTCTCAAAAAAAATTATACGCTTGCCACATATCATTCTATTTTCTTCATTTATAATAGGTATTCTCTTAACTAATGCATACATGTTCAGTCATGCTCTTCTATACCTTTTTCACACTTGGTGATTTCCATTGGATTTCTTTTATCCCTGTCATGTTGTTTTTCTTTAAAATTCTTTATCAACTTGTAATTTTAAAATTGAATGACTTTAATTGTGTCTTTTTGCACGTTTGACAATTATCACAAATGAGGTTATCTTATCTATTCTCCAGTTGCAACTCTTTACATCCCTTCCAAACAAGTTCAACTCAAATTACCACAAGTTATGATGTAATTTTGTTTCCTTTCATTTTAAATCTTAAAATATCATGATTGGCTTATCTTTCAAAATAGCTTAATTACTTTGTTCTTTATGTTCCAATATTTCCTCTTAACTACTACACTGGAATTTGCATTTCCAGGTTTGAAAGTCTTGTATTCCCTTTCTACATATCATTATTCTTTCTTGCTCTGTTCATTTCAAAGCTAGCGCAAGAAACATATCGTCATCAAACCACCAATTGTGACAAGTATACTCTTAACTTTGGCATACACATACACTGCACTCTTATATTTGTTTCTCACATTTGATAATTTGCATTTTGCCTCTTTCATTCACTTCATGTTTATTTTGATTTCCAAATAACTCTTACCTTCAACAATAACCAGTTCTTTGAAATTCAACATCGTTGACCTTTGTAAATTCTGATTAAATTATTCTCAACATAATCAATTCAATTCCATTCTATTTGCATTTCTGAATTTCAAAATATTTTATTTGTATTTTGCACACATTACAATATTCCCTTATTTTAATTCCTTTCTTGGTATTTTCCTTTGCAGCTAAGAGAATTTTCATTTTCCCCTGCATGGATCATTATATTTTCTTTCTCCATTCATATGAAAGAAATTAAACCAAAAGCACAAAATTTGACAGATATTTACTATGATTGCACAACCATTCTTTGTACTGACTTAACGAATTCCATAATTACAGCTCATGCCTGCTAGTGTTCCTCCACAAACAATGTTTATATATTGATCATTCAGTGTAGCCTTCGCACTTTCACAAGTACATGAAATTTCAATACAATTTAATTTCACTGCTATTTATGTTGCAATATTACCTTATCTCAACTTCATTTCTCGCATTTCCTTTTCTAGGTCTTCAAATTTTTTGGATGCTTCCAACAACTCGAAGTGTGCTTTTTTCATAACCTTGAAAAAAGATGGAAAGCTACCATGTTTTATACAACAAATATAACAGCAAGTTGTACATCGAATCATACCCATTGCCACCTGTTATGTTATCTTAAATGAACTGTTAGTATGTTCAATATACGTGTATCTATTTCATCATTCTACGGGTGTCTATTGTGCACACATTGCCACTTTTCTCAGTTGTTGTATCTCCTTTCAGGTATGGTTATTCCTCTTCCTCTTAGGATATGTTAATTCAAATAATTACTATATATATGCAACACATCAAATAAATAAAAATTCATTAATCATCTTCAATTTTCTTTTGCTTCTATCCATTGTTATGCTTCAACAACCATTCCTAGTGCTAACTTTACGATTTGCATAATTGCAGGTTCCAACTATCACTCTTCCTCCACAATGTCGATACATTGACCATTTAGTGCAGCCTTCACACTTCCCCTTCTAAACTGATTTGTTTACAACATCTATTTCCCACATACAATAGTAACCTTTCAATTGATTTTGCCATTGTCTGCATTTCAATTGTTGTGGTTGCTTTCATTAAGGCTCTCTTCCTCCCTACATTCGGAATGTATAAATTGACTATTCACTAAATGCAGGCATGATATTAGATTGCAAGAGGCGTAAGATAATTCTATCATATTCAATCCATCACAAATTCTCACACAAAAAAACTAGGTTAGTTTTGACACCATGTGTAGTGCCCTTTCGACTCTTTTTGGTGTTGGTTGATTTTGGTTTTGGTTGTGATGATCGACTATGCCTTTTTGGATTCATATGTGATATTCATACTCTGTATTTTATGGTTCATTTCTATAATGATGAATTTCATGACGTTGTTATATGATTGTGAATGATGATTTATATGTTGATGTCTATGATGGAATTATATGATGTTGTTTATGATGTGCTTATTAGATGTTATTCATGTTCAATAAGTTTTATTATTGTGCTAGATTAGTTATGAGTTTCTTGGTGTTTATCGATGCATACTAATTTAATGTACACTACTTCTATTCTGATATGCTTGGGTGAAAGGGAAAAGTTTCACACTGCTATTTGCAGGCAAGCTACGTCGCTTCCATTCCCAATTCACAGTATGATTTTATGTGGTTTATATGTACATGTTTGATAGTTTGTTTATGCAACTGCAAGTACCTCTCATTGAATCCACCTGAATCTTCAGGTCTGAGCGTGCTCTATAACCCAATGGTAAAGTGGAAAACCAAAGTTATCAGTTAGACCCCATTGTACCATTGTTCCTATGGAACGAGACATGTGTCAGCTAACCTTATTGTGTTGGTCGTCTGGTCTTGTGTTATCCCTCGTGTTGTGTTGGTCCGTTGTGTATTGTTCGAGTGTTTGGGTCTCGGGTTTATTTAATATTGATTTCTAGATAGGGGTTAACTGTAACAACACACTCTACTCAAGCCAAAAAAATTCAGTTAATTCTATTTATTTATTTAATTCTTAATTGTGTTTGATTCAATCCCATACTCTGGGAATCTATCCAAACGGAATAAGCATTCATCCATTCTAGATGAGAATCTAACCATACGAGTTAGGCATCTGTTCATATGGGGCATGAAGTTTCATCTATCCAATTCAGGATAGGCATCTATCCAAACAGGATAGGCATCCATCCAATTCGGGATAGGAAGTTTTCTGGCCAGAGACTTAGACTCATCGGGACCATCCAGGTCCTGAGCCATTCTCTAAGAATTACACTCCTCTACTAGGAGTGCATCGAGGTCACCATCCTTAGGAGTAAATAAAATAGCATAATACAAGCTTAAGTTTTGCCTCAGAATTTGGCCTAAAGCCTCGGGAAGTCAAGCGAATCCATACGAGATTCCTTCTGAGTATGCGTTGAAATATATATATTTTTTAGAAATCTTCCAAATAGTAATTGTATACCCTTTCATTGAGAGGCCAAGGAACTTTGCAAACCATCTACTTGCCTTAACCAAAATCCTAGACCCCATCCCTGAACGCCTGAGTACTAGGGACAACTTCATCCCTAGACTACCTACGTACCCGCTTCGACATGAGATCAAGGCGTAAAGTATGTAGTTATGTTTTCTAATTAGGGTTTAATGTAAATTGTTATGGTGGATACGCAATCCTTTCTAGGGTCAATGTCCCAAACAGTTTCTCTATAGTTGCTACCCACGATCATAGCTCTAAGAAAAGGCTCAAGGTGGCCTATTGCTTGTGGCCTAAAACAAT
Source organism: Cryptomeria japonica (assembly GCF_030272615.1). NCBI lineage: Eukaryota > Viridiplantae > Streptophyta > Pinopsida > Cupressales > Cupressaceae > Cryptomeria > Cryptomeria japonica. Next base: position 561,466,731 of record NC_081405.1, read on the forward strand.
TAGATCATGTCTCCTATCATAAGCATCACCCTTGACCTATTTATCATCCGCTAAAACAACATTAAGCTAAATAAAATCTGACATCATACACAACCAATCCCTAATGGGGTTTTCTAAGGTTAAACTAAGCAGATGTAAAATTCATTTAAAAATTATCTTTTTAGATTATCAATCCAAGGGGGATTACCCCCCCTCCTGGATATTAACTTCCATATGACCCTTATTACTCCCCGACAATTTATAGGGACGATTCCATAGATGTTGTTGTTGCATCTTTATTAGGCGTTAAGTGTAGTAGTTCAACACTACCTGTAAGCGTGACCCAAAGGCATCATAGATACCGGATGCTGCTAGGTTTTTGTTTCCATCACCTCTTGTTTAGTTATCTATCAAAGTATTTATGAAGCTTGAGCAACATTTGAGATGAAACTATTACACTACTGGAAACTTAAATAAACATTTTTTTAGTGCAACTTGGAATTGAGATCATTATTTGCAAAGAGTTGAAAATAAGCTAATTCTATGAAATGAGGAACCTCTTGAAAAAGCCACTCATTTCCTACTGGAAGATTAATATTCAAATTGTGAGGACCATTATATCTAACTTCTCGAAAATAACTTGCATGATAAAAATAAATAAGTAACTTGCATGATACAATAAATGTGTAACTTGTGTAACTTACATGAAATGTAGCTTACATAAAAGATTATATGTTCAATTCCTAAAATAAGTACAATTTAAGATTAAATATTGATTTTTTTAATTAAATAAACTATTGATTAAGGAAACCAAGACAATTTGATCATTAATTAACTTTAAATGATGATTATAACATTATGAATTAACAATTTATTTAAAAGAAAAAAACTATAACCCAACAAATGAGGAATTACAAATAATATTAACAATTTTATAATCTAATTAATATTTAATAAAAATTTATGTTATCAAATTAGTTAAATTATATATGACAATCTTAATCTAATCATACAAAACAATTATTCTAACTATAATTTAAATTTTAAAATAAATTCTATACAATTAAAAGAAAAAGCAATTCTTTCCCACCTGCAGACCTGCAAGGGTGGAGGACCACCACGGGCCCTCCACTCCCTCTTCGGTCATTGTCATAAGAGTGATCGCAGGGGTTAGTGGGGTTACCGCCCCCCACACACACACACACCCCGCATTAATAAAAAAAAAACGTCCACTTTCAATTGTGTGTGTGTGCGCACGCGCGTGTACACGTGTCTATGTGTGTGTGTGTGTGTGTGTGCCCACACACACACACACACACACACACACACACACACATATATATATATATATATATATATATATATATTTGTGTGTGTGTGTGATGCTCTGCTAAATGGATAAGGTTAGTCTGAGATAAATAACACAAGAAACCAGAAAATCGTTAGTGTTAGTCAATCAAAAACTAATCTAAACAGGCATACCAAGAGAGACACTAAAATCATACTAATATATCTAACTAATGAAACAAAGATAATGAGGCATCTCCAAATGCCTCTTAGCATGGTCTTAGCTTCTTCTCCCTTGTTCCTCTCTTCTCCAAGTTCCAAATTAGTGTAGCTCTCAGCAGTTTTTTGCACTATGGATGCTTATGGAGGATCGAGATTGTAGTATTTTGCTCTAAATGTAAAATGAAAAACTTAAATACTAGATGATATTGAAATGATTGATTTTAACCCAAAATAACAAGATATTAGATTGCTATGCTAAAATGCTCTCTAAAATGCCTATAGGTTAAATGCATACAAGTTTTCAGGATTTGGATTATGAAGAAATGGGCTCTATTTATAGGAAAAATAGAGCAATAGATGGTTGAGATTGAGAAATCTCAACAAGGGTCAAGATTGAATGATTTCAAATCCATGTGAGGGCTTTCAACCCAATCCCAGGATGACAAGTGTCAATGTGAAATAGGTTGAGAGTGGAAGAAATAAGCATTAAATGCTTGATATGACCTTGGGAGTTTAAAGTCAAGGTTGGTTGAATGAATAAACTCTTGTGCAAATGTGAAATGGATGAATATGGTCAAAACAATAAATGTTTGGGGAGACAAGTTTGAAATAACCATAAATGGTCATGTAAGAGCCATTAGTGGTCTTGGAAGACTTTGGAGGGTTAATTTGTTGAACACACAAAGCATTAAATGTTTTTCAAAGACTTTGGAGTCTTTGAGAAGTGACTCCATTTTTCTTAGGAATGTGACAATAATTAGGGGATGGATTAGGCTAATTAGAAAGGGGTTAGAAGAATCTAGAAGGGGATTAGATTTGCAAGTGGATTTGGTGGGTGAGGGAAAATAGGAAAAAATAAAAATTCATTTATTTCAATAAATGTGTGCAAGTTGCATTTGTAGGAAAATGCAAGTGGGGAGGGATAATAATTTAAATAAAATATTTTATTTAATTTATTTTAAAAGAAGAATAGGGGATTTAATTAAATAAATAGATTTTATTTATTTAATTGATTAGAATTTGATTTAATGAATTAATTAAAATAAATTCAATAATTTTTTTAATTAATAGAAGAATGTTTGGAGATGAATTAATTAAATATTAATTTAATTAACTGATAGCTAGTGGATTTTTAATCAAATAAATAGCGAATATTTATTTAATTAAGCTGGACAGATTTGTGTGACTACATTTGCCCCTCTTTGAGATGGTGTGGTTTATCGCGTCGTTTCAAAGAAAAAAAAATTGGTGTGAAGAAACGCCCCATAAAATATAAATTTAATGGGTGGTATGCCCCCTCGAGAGATGGGCCGAAAAATGTTGAAAAATTAGGCGATCTCTCGAAAAAGAATGAAAATTGGCAGGGTGTTAGAAGAGAAGAAGTTAGCCATATGGATGAAAAATAGAAGAAAATGAGGGAAAAATGGAGAAATGGGGGGCTCGGGAAGTTCACGGGGACCACGACGGTGAGTGGGGGGAAGTTACAGTGACGGCGAAGAGTATAAATGGGGTGAAAGGGGTGAAAACAGGATCATTTGTGACCGTGACCAGTGTGAAACGAGAGCTTTGATAGGGACATTTGGAGGAGCGAGCAGCAGTTAGGATGCCAATACCGATAGCAGAACACAGATTTGAGTGAGTCCGACGGTTCCAGCGCCCAGACGACTATGGACCAGCGGTACGCAAATTTGAAATTTTAATTTTTATGCACTTTGATACGTTTTTAGCTGAGTCCAAGTCGGGTCGGAGCAAGAGCGCTGGAACTTCGATTTTAGCACTTTTGCTCCATGAATTAGCGCTATTGTGTCGCCATGGCGCTATTGTGTCTTTGTTTGAGCGCTTTTGATTTTCTTTAGCGCTATTGTGGCAAGTTTAGGCGTTATTGAAGAATAAGCGCTATTGAAGGCTTGTTTGAGCGCTATTGAACTTTATTAGCGCTACTGCATAGTTGTTTTAGCACATTTGTAGTTTTAGCGCTATCGGATAGTTGATTGAGCACTTTTGTTAGGGTTGTAGCGCTATTGTTGGGAAACTAGCGCTTTTGATTGTAAAATAGCGCTTTTGCATGAGGATAAAGATATGCCCCAGTTTGGATGAAGAGAATCTCCTGATGCCAATGATGGGTGGATGGCGAGGTGAAGTGGGAGTTGTTTTGAACCATAGCAACCTGATGAGACTTAGGTCATTTATTAGGATAAATACATGTTGAAGTCTAGGTGGCCATGATTGCTTACCTATTGAGACCCGAAGATACTTGATCAAAGTATCTGATAATAGTCGAGGTTTAAACTTAAGAAAGTTTGAAAACAAAACAACTGATGGTGATTGATGAATGTCCATGTGCAGGACAAGCTAGGCGTGTTGCAGTTACTCAAGCGCCATCCTGCGACACAGGAGTTGCGAGATCGATTGACAGAGGCAGAGATTGATTGCATTGCCTCGACAGGACTATATGAGGTGATGCACATGCTCGTGATTCATATGAATCACGGTTTGATCACAGCACTAGCAGAGCGGTGGCATAGTGAGACGTGCACCTTCCATTTGGCACAGGGGGAGATGACAGTGACCCTGGAGGATATGTGGTGCATCCTACGGATTCCGATTCGATGGGAGTTGGTCACATATGATAGATCTTGGGGGACTCTTGTAGTGCAGAGGATTTTTGATGAGGATGTTTTCATTGATGATGGCTCGATTGCCTGGGAGGAGATAGCGGCATTATATGAGCCTCTGCCAGTAGTTTTAGCAGGTATCGTGGGAGGACTACTCTGTCCAGACAGGCGATCACATGGGTTGGCTGTGGGGTGGAGACAGGTGATCGAGATGATGGTTACCGAGGGGACCCGATTTGCGTGGGGGTAGTGCATGCTGGTGCACATGTACCAGGAGCTCCATGAGGTGGTGTATCCCGAGATGGGTTCCCTAGCAGTGGGCATGATGCTACTACATATTTGGGCTTGGGAGCACCTACCAGTGACTCGACCGGTGAGTCTGAGATTCCAGGCGGTAGACCAGCCGTACATGTTCATGTATAGTGGTATGATGAGTCAGCCCCACCTGGAGAAGTTAGAGTGGTGGCGGTGAGCATTAGACGATCTAGATGCAGTGATATGGCAGCTATACTTGGAGTGTGAGCCATGGGATGATAACGCAAAGGCACTACCGTATGTTTTTATGACTCGATTCCTCATTGGGAGGACCTCATACCATATGGAGAGATAGGTGCCTAGGAGAGTGCTGAGACAGTTTGGATGGCACCAAGGACTGCCCAGCGGATCAGGAGAGTATGCTCGGTTTATTAGGGAGAGGTATGCATGGGGTCCAGTACTACCATATGATCAAGCACTAGTAGAGTTTCAGACCCTACAGGCGAGACCGTGGGACATACGATCGAGGGTCATGGATGCAGGTGTGACAGATGAGTACACGCAGTACCGAGCAGTGCACCCGATCCTACAGATATCGGATCCAGCCGAGCCAATCCCAGATTTTGAGGATGAGAGGGGATGGAGACAGAGGAGAGTAGGAGGTCAAGGACCTAGGGCAGGTGGAGGAGATGGAGGAGGGGGTGGAGGAGCTGGTGGAGGAGCTGGTGGGTTGGGGATGGGGAGTCAGCAGAGAGGGAGAGGTGGACTGCCTCTACAGATATCATAGGGACCATTGATACAGGGAGGAGTTCAACTGAGTGGGAGGGGGATGGAGAGAGAGATCCCGATGGACAGAGGGGAGGGGACTACTGGAGAGGGTGGTACAGGTGAGACGGCGATGGACACCGAGGAGGGAGCCACTGAATATCTGTGGGATCATATGATAGTACGCTTGTAGACCCGAATAGAGGATTTGGAGGAGGAGGTGGCAGCTAGGGATGTGCAGCTATTTGCATGGGAGTCAGAGCTGGCGGTGGTGCTGCGGGAGAGGGATAGTGCAGTGGAGAGATTGGACGAGCTGCAGAAGAGAGTTCGGGTTGGAGTAGGGGCACAGGGTCCTGCAGGGGAGGTGATGAGGGAGATGCGACGAGCATAGGCAGGGATATACTACTGGCGGGGTTTGTATGAGCAGGTTGTGCCAGTTAGCTATCGAGCTCTTAGCTATTCTTAGATGCGACAGGTCAGATCAGAGCGATCGTAGAGGGTGCAGAGCAGTGGTAGTGTGATGGGTCCTCTACGGAGGGAGAGATCAGGGGATGCAAGAGAAAGTGGTGGTTCGATGAGGCCTCCACGGAGAGATGGATTAGGTGGTGCAGGCACTAGTGGGAGAGCAGGTGGCGATGGTGGTGGTGGTACAACATCTGGCCAGAGTGACATTTGAGAGAGCATTTTTGCATATATGTATTGTATCATTGTTTATTTATTTTTTTGGACTGTATCTTGGATGGCTCTTTGTAGCCAATTTTGTAGACGTCATTGTACTCTGATATATGATATGATATATATGAGGAGATCCCATATTGTGATGATATGCATTTGATGTTTATGGATGTTTATGCAGGATGATGAGTTATTGCTTTAGACGGATATGTGTACATGTATGCATTTGATGAGATGTTTCTTATATGCATGTTTTGATGATGATTTATGATGTTGGATACTGACATATGAAATGCAGGCTTATATATGTATGATTTGATTTTTGATGTAATGCTTTATGTATGTAATGCCATGATGGTGATGTATGCTTATGATGATTCATGAACAGGATTTTGGTGTTTCCTATGCAATGATAATGATGAGATAAGGTTAATGCAATGTGTGAATGAATGATTTTATGTATGGATATGCATCTAGATGTTTTTAGATGAATGTAATATGGACAAAATGTAAAGTACAAATGTTTATATGATAATGCCTAAATGAATGCATATGTATAATGGATATATGCAATGGTATGAACCAATGTTTTGGGAACAAATGGGTTTATGATTCTAAATGTTTAAATATGTTTTAAGTAAAAATGATAATATGATGATATTACAACTGGTGGTTTTAATAACTGCACCTTAATGCAATTAAAAAGAGGATAATGAATGTAATGTGAATGAATCTTAAAATGAGCATAATAAGATACTTTAATAAATGGATGAATGAATGCACTTTTTCACTAAATGAATGGATGCAATAATAAATGATAAAGGATGATGAAATGATGATGGATAATAGATTACGAAATGAATGCCTAGTAAATGATTAAAAACAATCAAAGACAATTTGATCCCATGAATGAATCCAATTATGTATGATTGATGCAATGATGCAAATGGTTAATGAAAACTAATGTCAAACATGAACTATATGCAATATTAAGTTAAAAATGACATGAATGGACTTAATGCAAGATGCACCTAAATGCGATGATGGTATGACCATGAGGAATGCAAGGTTTTTAAGACTTTGCATGATGCATTGATGATGTATCAGAGTAATCGGTCGTGATTGTATCCAAGACCAACTTTATTGGTCACTTTTGCATATAAAGCCTACATATGAATGAATGAATGGATGGGTGATATGCAACGGAATGCAAGATATAAACAGATGAGATGAAATGATGATCTATAGTGCTCTATTTTCATCATTGAGCTTTAAAATGTTGGAAGAGAATACAAGCATCTTGACATAAGGATTCAAGATGACCTGAGTATTCCTTACATGGATTTTATATAGCAAGTTAATACAAATGACTTGATATAAGGGTCAAGTCGACTAGAGTATTGCTTGCGGAACAGACAAGGATTATCTCCATTCATGCATGACTTGGATCGTCCTCCTTGATCTTAGGCTAATCATATCCTGAGACAAGTGCATACCGTACTAAGAAAGAAAACCTTTATCCAATTTGGAAGGGGAGGAACCAAAGGATGAGCATTGTACCTACAAACAAACAGTATATACATAAAGAATAAAGAATAAGGATCCTTGGTAATGGTTCATGCTCATATGGTCGAGGTATACGCTGTAGTCAGCAAGCCGTAGTGATCTATGATTGCATTTGGCATAAGATCACGTAGCTTAGTGAACTTCCCACGTAGACACCATTAGTACATGCCCCAGAACTTCATCGGAAATAATGCGCAAATGATACAAAACAATTTTGAAAGATCCCGATACAGATAAACGAATGATTGTACTCACAAATCAACCAAGTATATGATAGCTTAACATAATTTTCTTGTCAAAGAAAATGTCACTTTTGTCTTTGTTTTGATAAGGAAGGATGCATCCTTGTTTAAAGACAGTTTTGAGTGTTGATGTTGATTGTGTGGTTTGATTGATAAATGGTCATCGTGTGAGTATTGTGTCAATGTTTGTTTTGCATCTGTGTGAATGAGTATGTACAATGTGTTGCCATGTTTTTGTTTGATTTTTTATGGTGTTTCATTGTTTTTTGGATTTTGTGGGACATTTTTGAATGTTTTTGGATTTTTTTGTGAGACATTTTTGAATGTTTTTGGATTTTTGAATCATAAGTAATGTAGAATCCACTTCCATCAACTAAATTGAGAGGGTAATGCGCCCAAGTTTAGACATGACTATGAAAAAGTGGGATGCAAGACGCATGAAGTATTTTCGTTGATTACATATCAAATAACAAGCCATGGTTAGATGGATGGATGTGTGTATGAATGTGATCGCAACGAGCCTGAAAGATACTGGAGCCATTATCTTTACGAGTGGTGCCTGTTTGCCAGGTTTTCATGATCGCACTTACCCAAGGTGCCACCGGAGTGGTTTGTTCACCGTTTGGATGCATGATTTTTCTTTACTTTTTTGAATGTTTTTGTATTTCTTAAGGACATTTTATGAATGTTTTTGGTATTTTCTGATATGCTGGGGAGCCTGATGCTCTAGACAGCTTAGGTATAAAACCGTTTGAGGTGCATGTTGTTGATTGGATCTGTAAGCGGTTCTCCTTCTGATGTAGCCAACTGATATGCCCTGGACCCAAATACAGCAGTGACAACATATAGGCCCAGCCAGTTTGATTCAAACTTGCCCTGATGTTCTCTATTTGGTTGATTGCGAGGATTCTCTCATAGAACAAGATCACCTACCTCAAATGTACGAGATCTAACTTGGTGATTGTAGCTTCTGCTCATGCGCTGTTGATAGGCTTTGAGGTGATTGTATGCAGCTTGTCACTTCTCATCAAGTAACTCTAAGTCTTGAAGACAGGATACTCTATAGGATTCATCATCGATGAGATTATGCAAGGAAACCCGTAATGATGGTATCTCAACCTCAATAGGTAAGATAGCTTCTGCACCATAGACCAATGAGTAGGGAGTTGTGCCTATAGGGGTTCGAATGCTAGTTCGATATGCCCATAGTGTTGGATTCAATTGAACGTGCCAATCACGGTTGGCATCATTGACTGTCTTCTTTAGGATCTTCAATATCTTTTTATTGGATGCTTCGGCCTGACCATTGCCTTGTGGGTAGTAGGGAGTGGAAAAGCGGTGTTGGATATGAAATTTCTCACAAAGTTCACGGACATCCTGATTTTTGAAAGGAAGACCGTTATCTGTGATGATGGACATGGGTACACATACCGGCAGATGATGTAATTGAGGATGAATGAGGCGATCTGCTTGCTGGTGACTTGGGTAAGTGGAACAGCTTTGATCCACTTTGTGAAATATTCGGTGGCGGTAAGATTGAATTTGTGGTCATTGGATGAAGATGGATGGATTTTACCCACAAGGTCAAGGCCCCATTGACAGAAAGGCCATGGTGTCATGATTGGTTGTAGTTCTTGGGCTGGTGCATGTATCAGGTTGCCATGAACTTGACATTTTTTGCATTTTCTGACAAAGTAGTAAGAATCTTTTTCCATAGATGGCCAATAATATCCAGCTTGCATGAGTTTCTTGGCTAGTGACGGACCACTTGCATGAGTTCCACATATTCCTTCATGTACCTCTTCCAAGGCCTTTGTTATCTCATCCCGTTCCAAACATCGAAGGAGAGTACCATCAAGACTACGTCGATATAGTGTTTCAGCAATAATGGTATATCGAGCAGTTTGGTGAATGAAGGTTTTACATTGGTTATTCGATTGGTTGGGAGGAAGGGTGTGATCGTGGAGATAGGTGTAGAATTCACCATACCATGGGGATTCAGAACTAACAAGGCGACATATCATTTCAGATTCGGGGATATCATAAGCGGGAATCCAAAGTTGTTCTACCAAGAACTCGTAGCGTGTTGAATTTTGTGGAAGATCTAGGAGAGATGCGATAGTAGCCATAGCATCAGCAGCTCAATTATGATCTCTTGGTATCTGCTCAAAAGTGATAGTAATAAATGGTGTCTTTAGAGTGTCCACCATTTGCTTATATGGCATGAGTTTATCATCTTTGGTCTGATATTCATCTGTTGCTTGTCGAATGACTAGTTGGGAATCACCATATACTTGTAGTTCTTGTAATTTCCATTGTACTGCTAGCCTGAGTCCTGTGATCAAGGCCTCATACTCCGCTATGTTGTTGGTGCATGGAAATGTGAGCCTGTAAGACTTCGGGATGCTATCACCTTGAGGTGTGATAAATAGAATGCCTGCCCCTGAGCCATGCCTAGTGTATGAACCATCAAAGTATAGTTTCCATGGTTGTGCTGTTGTGATCATGAATATCTCTTCATCTGGAAAATTAGAAATGAGAGGATGATCGCCTATGAGGGGTGCATCGGCCAACTGATCTACAATAACTTGACCTTTGATAGCTTTACGATCCATGTACTCAATGTCAAATTCACTTAGAATCATCACCCATTTGGCCAAGCGGCCTGTCAATGCTGCTTTGCTAAGTAAATACTTGAGTGGATCGATCTTTGCAATGAGTTGTACCTTGTGTGTTAACAGATAGTGCCTCAGTTTAGTGGCTGCTAAGATTACTACTAAGCAAGCTCGCTCAATAGGTGTGTAATTGAGTTCATAGCCCACCAGTGTGAGAGAGATGTAGTAAACAGCACACTCCTTAGGACATGCCTTGTTTAGATCTCTGAAGTTAGTACAAATGCGGATGCCCCCTTTTGGTTTGCCGACAAGCACAATGTTGGAGATCCATTCTACATAATCAATTGGCCTAATGAAACCAACATCTAGGAGTTTTTTGAGTTCTGTTTTGACTAGCATTGCAATTTGAGGATGCATCTTACGAAGCTTCTATTTGACAGGTTTGGCTCCTTCTTCTACTATGAGGTGATGCATGACTAAATCAGGATCAAGCCCAGGCATGTCTGCATATGACCATGCAAAGTTGATCTGATGTTGTTGAAAGAACTCTATAAATTTAGGTTGTTCCTCTAGAGTGAGAAGAGATGTCAGATGTATGAGATGAGGATTTTCAAGAGTCCCCACATTGTATTCTTTGGTTTCCTCAATGAGAATCGTTGATCGTTCTTGTTGTGTACTAGCAGGGAGAATGTCAAACCCTTCATCCTCAGGTGCCTCAAAGAGGTTTTCACCATTGGATACGCTCTTTCTTTTTACTTTTGTCGGATCAAACAGTGCCACAGTGTGGTTTTTACTGGAAGATCCATGTTTTATTGTTATATTTTTGCAGCTGAAAGGTTTGGCATCCTCCCTGAAGTATGTTGCGCTATTAAGTTCAATGGTGAATCCAGCTTTGTGATCCCCGCTTGGTAGATTATCCCTTAATTCCAAAAAGTCAATGATAGCCTCATCATTTTAGAAGAAGTCAAGACATGGGGGATTTGGTTGGTTCCATTCGATGAGTTCAGGATGGACAATGGGCATTACTTCATCGATTAGGTTAAGTTCGTTAGAGGTATCAGTGAGGGTTAAGATGTTATGGTGAAGGTCGTTGATGGTACTCTCCCTGTCAGAATTAGGCATAGGATGAGACGTAGGGTCTGTGGAAGATGTTTCCAATTCAGGAACTCATGTGGTCTTTATTTGTGCTTCTCCGTAAACAAGGATGTCTTTGCGTGGCGAAAGTGGTGATGTGTCTTCCTCATCTGAAGTATTAAGCTGTACAGAATCAAATTCCCACTCATGTGAGTCGATCTCTGAGTCACTTTCCACACTGGGATGTCCTTGGAGTTAAATAATGCTGGTGTGATTGGTTGATGTACCTTTGTAGTGATCGGTGCTGCAGAAAGTTTGATGGGGATCAAGGAATCTGATACGGGGAGTATCGGTAATATTGACTCAGTGGTTTCTGCTGGAACTATTGGTGCCATAGATACTGCTGCGGGTTCTGATACAGTTGTTGCTGCTAATGGTGTTGCGGATGGGATTACGAGTTCATTTGGTGGAATGAATGGCATTGGTGATGGTTGCATTGGGGTTATGAGCCTTGATGGGGTAGTTGGGATGGTGCTTGATGCTGCTTTGATAATAAAAGGTGTCCTTTTTGCAGTAGGCTGACATAATGGTTTGTTGGGTTTTCCTTTGAATCTGAGTTTAGGAAGGATCTCTTTTTCAAAGTCGAGGCCTGTATTACCTTTGGGTTTTAATTCTGGAAGCAAAGGTTCATGTCATCCTTGTTTGCAATATCCCAAAGCACTCTGACCATCATACCCCATTCTTTGCATAATGAGGAGACCTTTGCCATACTGATCCGTAGGCAGCTTAACTTGCGGTATATCAGTGGTGATGGGATCTTTATAGATCCATTCCGCTAGGTCCTCATCTTGGCTTTCTTTCTCTTGACTTTTTCCAAGGATGAAAGGCATCAAAGCACATGCTGGCATGATCAGTGGTGGTTGGAGTAACTATTGTGGCTTACCATGTGTTCTAGGAGAAGTGGGCATCTGTCCCACACAAAAGAGTTGACTCAAGTTGTATTCTCCAGGACCTTCCTCTACTACTTTCATCTTAAGCTTTTCTTGCATTGGTCTAGTGGTGTTCGAATTGGCAAGAGAGGTTGGATTTATATATGATGTGGAGGAAATGACTTCTCTATTATTAGGAACGGTAATCTCTGGTTGATGGCTGATATTATGGCAATATGCAAAGGGATTTGCATCGCCCAGGATTGTGATCTCTGCACCGTTATGTGGGAACTTGATACATTGATAGTAGGTAGATGGTACGGCTTGCATGGCATGTATCCAGGGTCTCCCTAATAATAGATTGTATGGCAGAGGAAGGTCCAAAACCTGACAGATGATGTGCTTTACCACAGGGCCCACTCGGATTGGTAGTACCATAGCTCCTTTGGATGAATGCTCTGCATCGTCATAGGCTTTGATTGTGATCTTCTTGCGAGGATCCACTGATTCTACTACATATCCCAATGCTGTGACCAACTGTAGTGTACAAATGTTCAAGCCTGCTCCATTATCTATCAAGACTCTCTTGATCCTGTGTTGGTTGATGAAGCCTTCAATGTGTAGTGAAGCGTTATGAGGTTGCTGGAAAGAAGAGTTGTCACTTTCGGAAAAAGTGAGACAAGGTGATGACTTTAGACTTCCAACCATGGCTTGAAATTGGTCTGTATTCAGGTTTGCAGGGACTGATGCCTCTTGGAGTGCTTGATCCAAGATAGTTTTATGAGATGGCGATAGGTGCAAAAGCTCTAAAATGGATATAAGCGCAGGCATTTTGTCTAATTGTTCCACAAGATTGTACTGCTTTGGGATGGAGGTGGTACCTTGTGGAGCTGCCTTTATGGTGACCTTGCCATGACATGTAACAACATTGCAATTTGAGTTGGGATTTTTGAAAGTTATAGTTGCGACTTGTTCACTGGCATCATACAAATGATTTACAGTGTAATTATACGCAACCTATGTATAATCAGTGGTATCAGTGCCTCGCCTGGAAGTGGAAGGACCCCTTTGATCTTGTGATGGAAGTGGATTTTTGAACATCAGATGATCATTATTGGTTGTTTTTGGGTCATGTCCTTCAATTTCAATTTCTCCTCGGTCAATAAGATCCTGAATAAGATCTTTTAATCTGTGACAATTACTTGTCTTGTGTCCTCTCCCTTGATGGAATTCACAGTGTTCAGTATCTCTCCACCATGCCAATTTGAACTAAGGCTCATAGTTTGATAGTTTAGGTAGAGTGACCAAATTTTGAGAAATGAGTTGTCGCAATACTGTTTCAACGGGTTCCCCTAAGGGAGTGTATGTGCATTTCTGTTTTTGCTGACGAGGTCTAGGTTCATCGTGAGATGTGATGCGACCTTGATTAGAAGGAACATTTGTGTTGTTCTGAGGTGGAGGATTTTGTCCTACAAATCGAACCACAGGTTGTGCATTTTGGATAGTCCGGGCATCCACAACCCCATCGTTGATGATATTCTTGTTTTTATTCCAGAAGCTTGCTTTATCACTATTGAAGCGCGGGCGAGGACCATCTTTTGGTTCATTAAAGATTTTGATGAGGCCTTTCTTGATGAGTGCCCGTTCACATTTTAAACCCTTGGTGATCATATCATTAAAAGAGTCTGTGTCTTTGACATCTAGGTGAAATTCCATATCTTTGTTTAAGTTGGAAATGAATATTTCCACTAGTTCTCGTTCAGGTAACTGAAGAGAATGTTTGCTAGACATTTGGCGCCATCGTTGCAGGAATACTAAGAATAGTTCACCTGGTTTTTGTTTGGTGTTGCACAGATCAGCCATGGTAATGTCACGTTCAATGTTATGAGAGTAATGAGCAAGGAACTTTTGGATGAGTTCCTCAAATGTTCTAATGCCACCTGATAGTCAGGAAAACCATGATGTGGTTGCTCCTCCCAAGCTTTGGGGAAAAAGGCGCATTAGGTAGGTGTCTTCATATGCCACTTCAAGACAAGCGGAATGAAATTCCCTGACATGATCGCGGGGATCCCCCTTTCCTCTATATTTTTCAAATTTGGGTGTTTCGAATCCTCGTGGAAAGGGTGGCATGTAAAGATTCCTATCAAAAGGATAGGGACAGATGTCATTGAGTGAGAATTGGTTAGTCTTAACACCACTATGAAGCTATTGGGCGAGATTCTCAACTTGTTGCCGCAACATCTCCATTTCATTTAGAGGAGGAGGTGGTGGGTTACCTCGAGGAATGTTATATCTGATGGGATCTCTACCTCTTTCCTCTTCATGGCGACTTTGTCTTTCTGATGCTTGTCTTAATTGGGCAAGATCAAAGTCAGAGGGGAGTTTTGCTCCTTCTTGAGCGAGTCTTAAGAAGTGAGCGTCCGCATTGCTCCTGAGTATTTCGTCAAACAGTCTATTAAAGAGAGGGTTATGCTGGGCCCTTTCTATTGTTACAGGAGTAGGAGTACTTGGGTTTTCATCATTCGCATTTCCTCCAAGTGCTTCTTGAAATTCATTAATATTTTCCTCTTCTTCTTCTTCCATTTCTATTTCTCGTTGCCTTGACTGTGATCGGGTTTGAGCCATTTTGTTTTACAAGCTTTTGTTGAAGTTGTGTGAAAATGATGATGAGTGTTTGATGAAATGAGAGATTTGATGGTTGGTGAATTGTGTTGTATGTGGATCTCTAGCACTTTTAAGGTAGATGTAACCAAAATTCCTTTTTTGAATTGCTTGTTTGTTTGATAAGTTTTTGATGTGATAAGGTGTAGAGAAATCTGAGATGCGTTACAGATTTAACTACCTAGTAATGAGAGGATTCACTCATGAACTAGTTTTAACCTGCGTAGATGTGTCTCTTAGGATGAGCTTATCCTAGATGTAGAAACAATCTAAAAAGTGATGTGATGTGTTTGATTCAAGCAATATCTAAAAGAGAACTTTGGGACAAGAACCTCTTAATGTTTTGAGAGTTGGAATGAATTGATGATGAAGTGAAGATGGATGAATAAGATGATGGATGTTTTTAACTTCAATAAAAACTTTGTGTGACAAATGGGACAAACTATACCTCTTCCCTTTCGGGTGTTGGTGGTATTTCTCGAGCTATGTTGTATGTGATACAGACGTTTGGGAAAAAGTTGGGATTAATCTTACCTCCTTGGTTTTTGTGATAACTCAGAGCTCTATTTTGCATAAAAGCTCTACGGTTCAATGATTCTGAATCAAATTCGTTTGTTTTGCCTTGAAGGTAGAGATGCATGTGACGCAAAAAGACTCTATGTGAGATAAAGATTTGTCTATTTATATAGAAGAATTTCCTCCTTTTGATCAAAGCCTTTGAGCTTAATGGTCTTCTTTTCAAGTTGATATTCTGATGACGCTTCTTCTTTCACAAGATGTGAAGAATGGTCATAAAATTTGACTCTTTGTTGTTTGCACTTTGTTTTTGATGTGTTTGGTTGTTTTTTGAAAGATGTTTGGTTGGATGAATACTTGGTTTTTGAAAGTGATTTTCTGATTTTTCTTTGACAAGAAAACAAAGCAAGCACACAAACACAAGAATGTTGCCTAAAAGGTACAAATGAGTATGGGTCTAGATCAACCCAATCCTTCTACTTGTATATGACCCTTCCTTTAGATGTATTTTAAGGTGTATTTCCAAAGCCTGAAGTCGGCTCAATTTGTACCTGGTCTTTAAAATGAACACACTTCAAACACTTTTTATCCCTAAGGTCAAATGACCAGTTGTGATAAATTTAGCCCACATCTTGATATTTCTTCAACTTTGGTACTACATACCTTATGAATCCCGCCTTGGCAGGTAAGGATGTGATATACTAAGTCTTGCACGAGCATAACAAATAGATGATCCCTATGATGGGGGAGTCACCACTTTTATCAAGCCACAAGTGACTTTTCAAAAAGCTATGTTTCTACTCAAGGAAATATGTATGGTGAGTATCTTGGGAGCAAAACCATCTATGCTCTTGCACTAAATTATATCTCAAATATCCTCAATCAATAGAACAGGTGGGCTACTACTTAAAGGTGTTTAGTCATGTTCTATGTTTTTGGACATAAGTTCATTCTGCAGTGACTCACTTAAGAGCCTTGTAACTGGTGGTGGGGCCCATTTGTCCTTTCGACCAGTTACACTGTAGGAACAGCTATACCCAAGGCTACAGCTTTCACTCTCACCTGATTTCTATAGCGGCTCGAAGGATTTACCGCGTGAGGTCGTTCCCAAGAATATCGATCCCTTAGCAGGCCTCTCTTAAAAAGATAAAATTTGAGTGTTACTAACACTTTTCTCTTACACCTAGGACCACGAAAGCCAAGGGAGAGGATAGTGTGTGTTAGAGGTAGGACCACTCGAATGACTTTTTGCACAAGTGTGCCAAGTACGAAAGACACTTGTTCCTTTTAACCCATCATCGCAATGTGATCTAACTATTTGGAGATGTTGCTCCAACAACCATGGTGTTCTTTTTAACTTCAAAAGCAATGTGCTTTATAATCTAAAAATTGGAAATCTTGGTCAACTTAATGAAAAACACGTTTGCTTGAAGTAAAATTTGTTTGCAAAAATCAAAACAAATGGATTGTGTTTTTAATGTGCACCAAAATTTTAAGTGTGGATTGTAAATCTTTTAGTTTGATGCAAGGAACTCAAATTTGTTTGTTGATTTTAAGCACCAAAAGACAAGTGATCCTAACTAGAAAGCAATGAAATTTTATTTTTTTTCAAGTTTTAAAAGCACCAAAAGACGAGTGATCCTAACTAGAAAGCAATGAATTTTTATTTTTTTTTCAAGTTTTTAATGCACCAAAGAAAAATTTGTAATGTTTAATGGTGAGTTTTAACCTACACAAACAACAAATTGTTAGTAAAATCTATGTCCAAGGGGGGGCTTCCACAAGCCTAAAATTTTCACTTTTTTGGTTACAAGGTGATTTTTACAACATTCTGTTACAATAGCGTTAGTCTGTGTTTGAATAGAGGTGCTATTTAACACAAAAGCACTGAAAGAATGGGAAAGACAGAGAGGCAAAAGCACTGAAAGATTATCAATAGCGCCAAAAGAACCACAAACACACCAAAACAATTCCAAAAGTGCTGAAATTTTGACAATAGCGCTATTGTAAGAACAATAGCGCTAAAAACATAAGTGTCAGTAGCGCTAGAACGTGTTCAATAGCGCCAAAGCGCAACTTGTGTGACACTTTGAACATCCGGACATGTTAGTTTGCTAAAAAAAATGATATTTTTGGTGTTTCGATTCACGTCAGGTTCACAAATGATGCTCTGCTAAATGGACAAGGTTAGTCTGAGATAAATAACACAAGAAACCAGAAAATCGTTAGTGTTAGTCAATCAAAAACTAATCTAAACAGGCATACCAAGAGAGACACTAAAATCATACTAATATATCTAACTAATGAAACAAAGATAATGAGGCATCTCCAAATGCCTCTTAGCATAGTCTTAGCTTCTTCTCCCTTGTTCCTCTCTTCTCCAAGTTCCAAAATAGTGTAGCTCTCAGCAGCTTTTTGCACTATGGATGCTTATGGAGGATTGAGATTGTAGTATTTTGCTCTAAATGTAAAATGAAAAACTTAAATACTAGATGATATTGAAATGATTGATTTTAACCCAAAATAACAAGATATTAGATTGCTATGCTAAAATGCTCTCTAAAATGCCTATAGGTTAAATGCATACAAGTTTTCAGGATCTGGATTATGAAGAAATGGGCTCTATTTATAGGAAAAATGGAGCAATGGATAGTTGAGATTGAGCAATCTCAACAAGGGTCAGGATTGAATGATTTCAAATCCATGTGAGGGATTTCAACCCAATCCCAAGATGACAAGTGTCAATGTGAGATAGGTTGAGAGTAGAGGAAATAAGCATTAAATGCTTGATATGACCTTGGGAGTTTAAAGTCAAGGTTGGTTGAATGAATAAACTCTTGTGCAAATGTGAAATGGATGAACATGGTCAAAAAAATAAATGTTTGGGGAGACAAGTTTGAAATAACCATAAATGGTTATGTAAGAGCCATTAGTGGTCTTGGAAGACTTTGGGGGGTTAATTTGTTGAACACACAAAGCATTAAATGTTTTTCAAAGACTTTGGAGTCTTGGAGAAGTGACTCCATTTTGCTTAGGAATGTGACAATAATTAGGGGATGGATTAGACTAATTAGAAAGGGGTTAGAAGAATCTAGAAGGGGATTAGATTTGCAAGTGGATTTGGTGGGTGAGGTAGAATAGGAAAAAATAAAAATTCATTTATTTCAATAAATGTGTGCAAGTTGAATTTGTAGGAAAATGCAAATGGGGGGAGGGATAATGATTTAAATAAAATGTTTTATTTAATTTATTTTAAAAGAGGAATAGGGGATTTAATTAAATAAATAGATTTTATTTATTTAATTGATTGGAATTTGATTTAATGAATTAATTAAAATAAATTGAATAATTTATTTAATTAATAGAAGAATGTTTGGAGATGAATTAATTAAATATTAATTTAATTAACTGATGGCTAGTAGATTTTTAATCAAATAAATAGCGAATATTTATTTAATTAAGTTGGACAGATTTGTGTGACTACAGTATGCATATATATATATATATATATATATATATATATATATGATTGGTTTTTGTTTTTTTTTTTTCTTTTTTCTTTTTGGGGATATATATATATATATAGGAATAAGGTTTTCATGGAATGTATAGTTGACAGGATATATTTGAGATAGATTTATTTTTGAGATTAAGTTTTCTCAAAGAAAAATATTTCTCAGATAAACTGTTTTTCACACAATGCATTGAAGACATTAAATATATATTTTTGGAATAAAGTTTTCACAAAGAAGGCATTACTCAGAGAATAGTTAATGCAATGTGTGTGTGTGTGTGTGTGTGTGTGTGTGTGTGTGTGTGTGTGTGTGTGTGTGTGTGTGTTCATAGAGATAAAGTTTTCACAGAGGTAAAGATTTCTCAATATATTAAAATAAATAAATATTTGAGACAGGGCATTCACAGGAATGCATGAGATTGTGAAGGAGTGCCAAGATGAACCAGGAATGCATGAGATTGTCAAAGAGTGCCAAGATGAACCAAGACTGCATGAGATTGTGAAGGAGTGCCAAGATCAATCAAAACTCAGACAAGCAAGACCTAAGGGTCAGACCTAGTGTCTCAAGGGCTCATCACAGATGGCCTTGCCTACATGAAAGCTCAAAGACTTTGTAATTTGTAAAATAGTTTAAAACCCATCTGATATGATTTTTAAGAGTTGGTATACAACCCTTTCTAGGGTTTAGTTTCGCGGACAATTTCTCATCGGTTGCCACCCACTTAGGTGAAGTAGAGATGAATAATCATGTTTAAGGATATACTAAACCAGCCCAATCCAAGGAGGTCTACTAAATATCAAGTTGATACATGATTAATTCCACGATTACTTATAAATTACATTTTCTTCTAACAAGTCTCCACATGATGTTCAGATCACAAATTATCATTGATCACAATCATGAAGTAATATCCCTGAGAATGGGATTGGTTTGAAATAAATTGATCTTTAAGTGTGATTTACTAAATCATCAAGTCTACCATAACCTACATTAGTAGATTAAATTAGAAGGAAATCAACCATTTTTACTTTAAACAATAACCAATATAGAGAAGAGGGATATTAAGCCAATGTAGCACATAACTACGTTGAAATTTTTTTGTTATTCTAAATGTGCGAATTTTCATTCTACGGTTATTACAACCACATATATGACATAAGGTAGTACATTTTATTATGTCACAACCTTGCTTGCATCGATCGCATACTTTAGGGAAGATTACATCCATATACATTTATCAAACTAATTCATCTAGCATATTATGGAGAACACAAAATCCTTACTATGAATGAATACGTATATTCCTAATCTAATAATATTGTAATAATTATCAAATTATGTCTCTTTAAATAATAAACTTGCAAATCAAAGGAACTTTGAGTCCATAACCTAAATCTATCGACGTTGCTATAGAATACAAGCTTTAGCATGTGCAAATGCAACTACCCAATATGATTATACATAGTTTTCCCTTCATCTTCTCATCTCCAAAGATATGATTTCAACATAAATATTAATATCAAATATGATCCATCATAGAATTCATATTCTAATTCTTTATGCCTATGAATGCACTAAGTACCGATTATTAACTATAAATATTTCAATTTTAACGAATCTAAAACTATATTAACCTTCCCATGATTGATCAGTAACTCCAAAATATACTTAATTTATTAAAAAAATACAATACAACTTTTAAGTAAAAGACTAATGAAATGTTGTTGCAGCGACCCTAGAAGGGATGCATGTTTGAAATATGTGAACTGCAAAAATGAATGCCTTCACCTGTATCCTGCTTGCCTGTGCCAAAATGGGCGCTTCTCAATACTGCCCCTAATTTGAGTTTGATGAACAGGCTTAAAGAAATTTCCAGAAATGCAACTGGCGCGTATAAGCCCAGTTCCATGGCCTTTAGACAGCATCCTCCCTGCCTCTTCTAAAATGGGAACTATGGAGCAGCTACGTTGTGGCACCCTAGGTAGGTATGTATACAAAATGTAGAAGCATCATCTAGGCCTCTTACCAGCTTAAAAGAATGCCCCTAGGGAATGTGGTCTCACCGCTGCAGTCATTGCCGGATGTGCACAAAATGGATTTGTTGAAAAATCTTTTGAAACTTTCAAGTAAAATGCATTTGGCAGGCGTAAAGATGGATCTGACACACTCTCTCCAATTCTATCGTTGTCTACGCAGTCTCGAACAGGGTATGCCTGAAATCGATCTATTGAAAAAGGTAAAAGAAAGTTCCATGCAAATGCAAAGAGGCGGACGTATACCAAATTCTTTGATAGTGTCCTCTCAACGCAAGTGTAATGTTAAGCAGGATGCCTCAAATAGATGTCTCCTCATGGAATGCGATGATTGGAAGATTATAAACAAAAAATGGATTTGTTCATAAGGTTTTCAAAACCTTTCTAGTAACGCAATGGGTAGCCACCTTGTGGTTAGGAAGCTTCCCCCCCATTCTGTAGACTCCTGACTCACATTTCCCTGATTCATGTGGTTCTAATTCCAGCAATTAAATCATGATCAACCCTTACCCAATCTGCACCTCCCTGGTCAATTCTCTCCCCTAGACTTTTTTTTCCCCTCCCTTAGAGCCTCAGTATATGAAATGATAATGGCATGCTCAATTTGTAATTTGTTTATTCATTTATTTAGGTCATTTTCATCGATTTATTCTTTTCACATTATTGCATTTTTATTTAGGTCATAGTACAGCCTGAGTTAGTCTAGTGGTGGAATATTTGTGCTCTTGAAAGAGAGGTCACAAGTTCAAATCTCACAAGGAGGTAAAGTATGTACATCACGTTTGTAGTGCAGTTAGGTACCTCCCGCAAGGAGTACGAGGTAGTCCCATAGGGCTATAACGTGGACTATAAAAGACACTTTACTTTACATTCACCTCCATATAGGTGTCGTGTTCCTAGTAGTCATCCAAATGCATTGATTTGTAGTGCAGTTAGGTACCTCTCACAAGGAGTACGAGGTAGTCCCATAAGGCTGTAATGTGGACTATAAAAGACACTCCTCCATGTAGGTGGTGTGTTCTTAGTGGTCATCCAAATGCATTGCTCACGCAATCATAGTTGGCGGACATCTAGTCAGACTACACAAATCATGGAATTGATGAAACTTTCTAGAAAATGCTATTAGCAGGCAAAAGGCATACTTCTTCCTTTTGTATGCTAGCTTCTTTTCATGTAATTCTTCATAGAATTCGCATACTAATTGCTGGCTGCATAATTCTTCTTTTGTAGAGGGTGCCATACCCATCATATGGTGCCCATTCTTCTTTTCCATCACTTCTCATCCCTCTCCCATTAAAGTTTTGCAGGGTGTTAATACGAGCCACATAAATGCTACATCTTATTAAACTATCTAGATTTTGTACCTAGTCAAGGGCCAAAGTTTTGCGGAGGGTGCCATACCCATCATGTGGGGATGATGCTATTCTGGCTTCAAAATGGTCGAATTTGTCAAATTAACAGTGATGTGTTACGCAATTTCAGCCATCCAATCAAAAATCTATGGTTAAAAAAATGAGACTAACATCACGTGTTAATCACATCGTGGGTCGTTTAAGAACCATAATAGTAGCGTCCATCATGTGATGCCCATTCTTGTTTTCCATCACTTCTTGTCCCTCTCCCATTAAAGTTTTGCAGGGTGTTAATACGAGCCACATAAATGCTACATCCTATTAAACTATCTAGATTTTGTACTTGCTCAAGGGCCAAAATAGGTGGAATTATTGATGGCGCATTGGTTTGCCCATGCATTCACTTTCCAAACTAGAAGATTAGAAACATTGGGAAGATTTATACAGTTATGTAATTCGATAGGTAGATGGCAATACTGAAGGGTAGTGTATGCATTGTGAAGAGATTGCATCACATTAATTGTAGTGGCTTCCTTACATGTCCAAAGGTCGTCGTGGGTAGGGATACAAACAGGGACAATCATGTGTTGAGAACAATAGGTATAGGTCGTGGCATTTAGCCACACTTCATTCCACTTATCTTAGCTTATAGAAGGATTGCTTGTTACTATTGGTTTGCCTCTTTAAAAGAATTATGCTTGATGTCTTAAATAATATTTTCCATTTGCAATCATCCATGTCATCAATAAACATTCACTGCACCTCATCCATTTTTATTGCACTTATCTTCTTCGATAATGGTATTTATTTGTAGTGAGGTTTATTATAATCCTCCATTTTTTCTAAAGTTATCATTTGGCTTTGAGGATGATAAATAGTGGCACATTATCTCATTAAGTATAACCATTAGAGAGAGATTGGAAATTCAAAAGCTTTGTCTAGTCTTTTCTTCTTCTTCTTTCAATATTAAATATAGTATTCTTATTTTGTCATATCTTATATATCCATCAAAATATAAGTTAAAATAATATAACTTGTACTTTATGATCATTTGGAAATTATAATATTGAAACAACTAGTTAAGTGCACACTCCAAGTCATATGCCATTCAATACTTCATAGACCACTAAATGATCATTCTATTAATTTGTTCATAGATTTTAACACCCTCTTAATAATATACTCACTACTTAATAAATAGTCAGTGTGGGCTTGCAAGCTATAACGCTTATCTAGTTTTGATGCTAACTCTTTTATAAAAAAAAGGTAATTATCACATAACTCTTCCACATGAGTTGATGCTTATAGTTATCTAACTTTCTGTACTATAATATTTATTAAATTGCTACATAATGTGATATAATTATATCGCTAATGGTCCAACCTGTTTGGATATTTTCACAAAACATTGAAGAACCCAACAATAACTATTAATAACACTCCTGCATGGAATACATGCAAAACATATGATCATTGGAAAGATAAGTGGCTTGCATTTAGTAGGAGACCTCGAGAAGTGGAGTCTAAAGGTTATGACAAGGGTACACACAATATAATATTAAAATCAACAAGATAGTATGCATTCAAAAATCTATTATCAATATTTCATATTTATGAATGGAATTGGAAATTAGTCTAAGTTACATGCTTGATATCTTATCTATATCATGGTAACTATAAAATGTGTAAATGTGTTCTACATACCTCTTTGTTGGTTTACTTGAGCTTTTTGCAAGGAATTTATTGGTGAATGATTCGTCTACCTAAACACAGATCACTTGCACTAGCATTAGCATGTTAGGTAAGATCCAATGGCTCATGAAATCACCATAGTGGTCAATTCATTGTCCAACATGAAAAGTAATCGCAGTCCTTGTAACTTACAATCCTCCAAAGATATAAAGAATTTCTACTTTATTTCTTTAACCATAGATAAATTACCATACTCTATCAGTTTAAAAACATTTGTTCATTCTTGGTTAATTCCACATAGAAATTACGCCATGTTCCACTTTCAATTTTACCTTAAGTTTATAGTAATATAAAAAGATAGACTTTTCCACACATGCAACATAACCATAGTCAAAGATAAAATTTATAAAAAAAAAACATTTATATCATCTACAACAATAAACACAACTCAAAGCAGTATAAAATATAAAGAAGTATGTTCATCTGTAGGTGGGGCATCACAAAACCAACAAAATAGAGACAACAACGACAACAAACAATAGAAACACAGACCCAATTACATGACGCTCTTGAGGGTCTCAGCCACCTCAGCCTCAAGGACACTCATGTTTTCAGTAGTAGCTTTTATTTCTTTGTAGTCCACCTTCTGAATGGTTGTCTTCTTCTTCATGTTGCCACAGGTCATTTTGTTGGGTCCTTCTTCAACCTGAGTCGCATCAATTTCATCTGAGTCGCATCAATTTCATCTCCAATGGTGACAGTAGCCCTTTCCCACTGCTCCCAATTATGCACCATAATATCCATAACGTCAGCAGTTTGCTTCACAAACTTATGGTTGTTGAACATGATAGCCTTAAGCATAGCCTGGATCTTATTGTATCCATCTTCAACATTGGAGATGCGGTCTTCAAACCCTTTCTTTATCTAATCAATCCCTTCACCCATACCTTTAATGCATTCTAGCATTGACTTCTTCTCCTTCGTCATCCACTGCCCCACATCCTTCTGATTGCCTAGATCATTCCCAATTGGGATGGCCTCCATTTTACTACCCAAGGCTCTTTGATTGAGCCTAGTCTCCTTTAATGCATGAAACAATCATTTAAACATGTTGAACGTGTCAATTGCATGTTCTCGAGCCATACCCAACACATTCTCATAATCTTCCTTTTTATCACTAAGCTCTGCATATTTTGGGTGAAGGTCCTCATGAGCCACCGCACCCACATTACCAATATCATGGGGTGGGGAAGGAGGGGTTTGAAGATTATGGTTGTCTAACTCCTTGCTATATTTTTTCTCACTCATAGAATCCTCGGGACTAGCTTTTGTGCCACTAGAAGCAGGGGAGTCATTTCCAACTGAAGTAGAAGAGGAAGAAACCACAATTTTCTTTTGTCCTTTTTTACCCTTGCCCCCCAGTGGATTGGTATTCATAGGTTTCGCAAGTTTTATTTTTTCAAATGGGAAGGGGACTCACTATCAGAATCAAACCCAGACTCATCTTCACCCAACTCACCCGCACCAATTTCCTCTTCAGACGAAGTATGAATATAGTCATCAAGGGCAGAAAGGGCATGTAAATGAGAATCAATAAGGACTAACAGTCTTTCATGCAATATGGGGAACTTAGAGGGGTTCTTCTTATGGTCATTAAAAATGGCTCTCAGGGAAAACATAAGATAAAATGGGAATGAAATCTCCACTCCATGACGAAAGTGATTCATGGTCACCAAATGATGCCCATACACTCTAGTATAATGACCATCTAAAGTAACGTATTCCGTAATTATCTTTAAAATCTTCTACCAGAAGGACTTGAACATCAAAATGGAATAGTAACTAGTAGTCTTTTTAATAATTTTAGCTCTCTCTGCTTCCTTCTTGGGAAAATATTTCACAGCCTGCTTCGTATATGCTCTATCCCTATAATATTTCATGTCATCCATGGAAAGTCCAGTAACTTGGGCAATGAGGCTTTCATCCACCACAACTTTTTGCCCATGGAGAACAATGGTCCTATCCTTCCAATGCTTCACAAAGTAATCCATAACATTCTTGTTACAGCCTTGCAGCCTCTCGATATAAGGGGTAAACCCCCTTTCTCCCAAATCCTCCATAGCTTTCGTTCCTTCTTCAGCTTCACGCAGCTAGGAGGTTCAATCCTTTTTCTGGCACCTCCCATCCTCAATTTCTCTCTTAGAAACATTGGGAAGCTTTATACAGTTATGTAATTCGATAGGTAGATGGCAATAATGAAGGGTAGTGTATGTATTGTGCAGAGATTACATCACATTAATTGCAGTGGCTTCCTTACATGTCCAAAGGTCATCGTGGGTAGGGATATCAATAGGGACAATCATGTGTTGAGAACAATAGGTATAGGCCATGGCATTTAGACACACTTCATTCCACTTATCTTAGCTTATAGAAGGATTGTTTGTTGCTATTGGTTTGCCTCATTTAAAAGAATTACGCTTGATGTCTTAAATAATATTTTCCATGTCATCTTTAAACATTCACTGCACCTCATCCATTTTTATTGCACTTATCTTCTTCGATAATGGTATTTATTTGTAGTGAGGTTTATTATAATCCTCCATTTTTTCTAAAGTTATCATTTGGCTTTGAGGATGATAAATAGTGGCACATTATCTCATTAAGTATAACCATTAGAGAGAGATTGGAAATTCAAAAGCTTTGTCTAGTCTTTTCTTCTTCTTTTAATATTAAATATAGTATTTGTAGACACCTAAAAATGTCTCATTGATCATGTACTAATTATTCGTCTAATTAGTTAAATAATTCTTTAATTATTTAATTAAGTTAATTCTTCTAAATTCTTCTAATTTCATATTTCCTCATCATCTTATTAATTATTCTATTTCCTATTCTATCATCATTTAATCATTTTCTAAATATTAATTAAATATTTATTATTTAATTAATTATGATTAATTCTCCAATTTAAATAATTTTTATTATTTAAATAAATTAATTCTCAATTTCTATCTCTAATCATCTAATCATTCAACCCTCTTCTAAATATTAATTAAATATTTATTATTTAATTAATTGTGATTTAATCCTTTAAATTAAATAATCTTTATTATTTAATTAAATTCCATTTCTAAATAATTAAATAGTTTCTTTAAATTATTTAATTAGCTAATTAATTCTTCCATTTCCAAATCCCCAAATTCTAATTTCATATTCTTCTAATTTATTCCAAATTCATCACATGTGCATGATTTCAAAAATCAAATTGAAAATCAAAGTCAAGTTCTAAATATATTCAAAGGCTAAATTGAATTAATAAATTCAATTATTTGAATAATATCTCATGCAAAGATTAAATTAAAAATTTAAATCTAAATGCAAGCACATGCTAAATTAATTAATTAAATCAATTAATTAATTAAATCATTTATCTCTCCAACTTCTGTTTCCATCCTTCAGTTAGCTTTTTCTAAATTTAGCTCTTTGTGTCATCTTCTTTATTTCCACCAATCATTCTTTTTCTTCCTTCAGTTAACTCTTTCATCAATCAGTTGACTCCTTTCATCTATTCAATCTATTGAGTTCCACTCCTACAATCAATAGTTCAACTATCAAATTGCATTTGAGCTCACCTGAGTTTACACCTCTTGATCATTATGTTCCACCTTTCAATCAATCCTCTCCAATTTTCTATAAAATGAGCATCCAATCTCCATTTTCAATCCTCCTCAATCTTTACTCTGAATCACAAACTTCGAATCTTTGTGTCACTTGCAAGTTACCAGTGCAATATCTGAGAGCCATCATACCACGAAGAGAAGAAGAGCAATGGAAGCAATATGCACATCTTGGAATAGGGAGTTTTATTTGAATTGATTTCATTCTTAATTCCTATTTTGCTTGATGATTGCATTATTTCATTGTCTAGTTTGTTAGATTTGTTAATTAGACAGGGATTCGTGATTTCCCTGGTGTTTCTAATTGATAGCTTTGTTTATTTGAAGATGAATTATAGCATGCGTTACATTTTGGTGAACCCGACGTGAACTAACAGCAATTTAACCTTTTTTCTATGTTCTGTGTGATTTTTGCAGATTGTGTTGAATTTTATTTTTTTTTGCAGGTTGTACGAATTTCAAGAAAAGATTTTCCGTCACGCAATTGAACTTACATCACCATGCGATCGCATAGACAAAATTACGCATTCAACCCTTCGGGTTCACGCATTCGCTCAGACAGGGCCATGCAATCGACCTGTCCAGATCATGCAATCGACCTTTCTGCGTTAGGCATTCGTCGAGTTAATTGCTGTTTTTTTTTTTTCTATCTGTTAGTGCTTCTGTATAATTCTATCTTAAATTTGGGTAATCCGGAATCAAAATTTCTTTTTACTTCAGGATTTGATTAACAAAGTTTATGGCAAGAAAATTTCAATTCAAAATTTCAGGTGCGAGAAGGACGAAACAACAAAGGAGGGAAGCTAAACGATATCAAAAATTTCTCCAAGCAAAAAAATTGATACAGGATTCAGAAGAACAACTGGCCTTAGACAGATATGATAGCCTAGTTCTTTCCTATACAGTTAAATATGATCTAATCAATATTGAGTGGATGATGCGAGATTTGGTTAGGGCTTCACAATTGGTTGTGCAGATTCCTGATAGAGTTTAATTTTCTTTAGTGGTTAATTTATTTTATTTTATTTTTGCTATTTGCATTTTGTTACGCAATCGAGCTATCATTGCTACGCAATCGTGAAGATATTGTCATGCATTCGGTGTCATGTTTACACATTCAGTCTATCAGGGTTACGCATTCGATCAGTATGTATTACGCATCCGCTCAGGTATTATCATGCAATCGCCTCCGTCAAGTTTTGGGTTTCTATTTTTTGATGGTTTAATTTTACTACTAATCTTTTGTTTATAGCCTGTGGCGGATTTGCAGAGAGGATTAGATTAGTAATTTTGCATGCACACCTCACACTTCAATTTTTAGTGCTTAAAATCAACAACAGTTAAAAAGGACATGCATGCACACCTCACAATTCAATTTTTAGTGCTTAAAATCAACAACAGTTAAAAAGGACATGCATGCACACCTCACACTTCAATTTTCAGTGCTTAAAATCAACAAAAGTTAAAATTGACATGCGTGTATCTCACACTTGGTTTTTGGTGCTTAAAAATCAACAAATGGTTAAAATTGACATGTATGCCTTCTTTCTTGGATTTGGTGTTTAAAATTGACATGCACATGCGTATCTAACACCTAAATTTGGGTTATAAAAAGAACGTGAATCAGGCTGCATTAGATTAAATCATTTTTTGTTTTCTTAAGGGAAAAGAACTTTTTATTGTGTCTGGGGTGGACCTACTGTTGCATTAACTGCCTTTCTACCCGCCATCGGGCCTATGGGAGAAAGAAGGAAGGTGACAATGACATCCAAATTTTCTTTTTGTTCTATGTAGTGAGGGGTATCTTTGACTGGGAATTTCATCACCCCATGGAGGTACTTCGAATTGGGATGCGTTGGGGATATCATCTCTCCCAGCGTACTCTCGAGCAGGTTTTTTGAGTCGCTATATAAAAATACTGGTCAGACGGCTAGAGTGTTGAGTGAATTCGACATATGTGGGGGCCTTCCCTACACCGATAAGCTCAATTAAATTCTTAAAAGGCTTGCTATGAGAATCCATCGTTGGATTGGGACCCCTTGAAACCTAATACTAAGAACCAAATTAGTTGCCAAAAATCCTACATTCAGTGGTTCCAGGAGTGTGGATCGTACCCCATAGATACCCTTCATGTACCTTACACTATGATACAGGAATCCCTCGGCTAAAAGATCTTTGGATCTTCGGGGTAAGAGAGACTGGCATGCCCGAGAAGTGTGTGTCGTGGAGTGGAGCCAGTGCTACCAGAGTCTCTATCTGTTCATTTTGTTTCGGTATTTTATTGTAAGGGCCTCACTGAATGGTGTCCACTATCTAGCCTAAGATTGTATTCTGTGCTTTTTTATGTATCGTTGTACTAGACCAATATTGAGTCAGTCCCTATCCCATGTATCTCTGAATTTTCTCAGATTGTATGAAATTTGAGTCAATTAGCTATACATACCTACCATTATTCTCAGATTTGGAAAACTGCAAAACATTATCCTACACACGAGGTTACCAAAAACAAAGTCCATTTTGAAACCGATTCTCAAAAGTCCTTACATACTTGTGACCACAGGCAGTCCCTTACATCATCTTTTGCATAGTCCCCACTTATGTCCTCATTATCGTCCTAAGTCCTTGCAGAGTCCTCATTTACGTCCTCATTATCATCTTAAAGTCCTTGCATAGTTCTCATTCACGTCTTCATTATCATCCATAGTCGTTGCATAGTCCCACTTACGTCCTTATTATCTTCCTACATCTTTTGCATAGTCCCACTTACGTCCTCATTATCATCCTACGTCTTTTGCATAAGTACCACTTATGTCCTCATTATCGTCCTAAGTCTTTTGCATTATCATCCATATTAGTTACATAGTCCTACATTATCATCTATGTCTTCATCTAGAACTCATATACGTCTATCTTAGTTCATCATCATTTGCACAATCATCCTATAAAATCATACCCCAAATATCCAAAACACAATCAGAGGATCAATCAAACTCAACCTCAACTCAAACAAGTTGGTCAAGTTAAATCAAACATTATTGCATCCAGAGAAATGGAGAAAATATCTTACATGTTGTGATCCTAGGTCCAAACCAAACAAGAAAACATCATGGATTGGAATTATACATTTCATAGGGAAGGTGGCGGATTCATCCCTTCCATTCCTATTCCATCGCCATCCATAGAAATATTAGCTCAAAAAATCAAAACTTTGCAACAACAAGTGACAGACATGGCTAGCCCTGACAACCATAAGGGCTGGTTAGAAAACATGATGAGAGAAGTGATAGCCATTAGGGGATCAGTATCAGACCAACCTTCTAGTTCTTGTGAGACCATTCAAACATGCCAACCTTCGTTCTTCAACAAAAGCATTCCTACCTCAGTTCAACCAACATTAGAGTCATGTAAACCTTCTTTTTCTTTCAACCCACTATATCAATCATACCAATCATATCAACCCAACATTCAAACCTCATTCAACCAAAATCACACTCTTTTCAACCAATGTCCAAATCAAAATTCATTCAACCAAAATCACACCCTTTTCAACCAATGTCCAAATCAAAATTCATTCAACCAAAATCAAACCTCGTTCAACCAAAATCAAACCCCTTTCAACCAAAGCCCAAATCAAAATTCATTCACCCAAAATCAAACATCTTTCACCCAAAGTCAAACATCTTTCACCCAAAATCAAATCCCTTTCAACCAAAGCCCAAATCAACCATATCTATCCACCATTTCATTATCTCCTGAAGTCACACAAAACCAATCCATGCCATCTCTATCTAATAACACAACCTCCCAAGGGCTATCCATCGTACAAAACCAATCCATGTCATCTCTATCTAATAACACAACCTCCCAAGGGCTATCCATCGTACAAAACCAATCCATGCCATCTCTATCTAATAACACAACCTCCCAAGGGCTATCCATTGTACAAAACCAATCCAATCCAAGTCACGATTTAGAGAGTCTCATTCAAAATCCATTCTCATCAAATCAAAAGGTTGAAACATTCCAAGAATCTCCCATGAATATCCAAACTCCTTCCTCGTGTCAAGATGATGATCCAAAATCAGAAGAAATGGACCCTGAAACAAATCAGGATCAAGAACAACCACTTCCATCTAACCCAATTTTTGATCAAGATCCCACTGACCAAGAATCTTATGATGATCCCCTTGCTCTTTTCTATTCCATTCATAATGACACCCTTTCATCTCAAGAAAAAAGTGCCCTTTCAAGTCCCATCCAACATCCACCTCCTAAACAAGATCAAGACATCTCTTCCATCCTCCCTAATAATCCCTTTACAAACCAAGATCAAATCATACCTTTACCTTCATGTCCTAAACACGATCCTATTATTTCTCCAAATCCTGATCAAGGTCCCTCGATCCCTTCATCTCCATGTCATAATCCTCCATGTTCCTCACAAGATTCTCTCTCAAACGAACTTACCATTTCTCCTCGTGATCCCAATCCCTCTACACAAGTTGTTCATGAACCCCTTATCAATGAAATCACCAATCCAGATTATACTACATAGAGCATATTGCCAACAATTTTATGTGAGCCATCATCACATGCCAAAGTGGTAACAAAAACAAGCATAACACCAACTAATGAGATCAACACCTAGTTGACTTCATCATCCTCTTCAAGTGCATCAATAAAAATAGGCATAACACCCGCTCATGTCACAACTTTGAAACCAAAAACAATTTGTCTCATACACTCACACTTGAAAGACCCGGGGCAAGAGAACCTACCACAATTGGATTTCTTTGAAAATGATAACATTATAGTTGAATTCATGGGTTCTAGAGCTAGATTTCCTTACGATGATCCACAAAATCCAAAAAATAAGAAAATCAACACTGGAGATGCTAAACATATACACTTAGCTGAGTCCTTATATCCCATTGGAAAACACATCTTTATCCAACTCTTCAAACAAAGACCAATGAACTACCTACACAAATATTATACCTAAAGGGTTGTGTAGTTTAGGTTTTACTTTCCCCATTGCATATCATATCATTCAAAACATTGCATTACAAATAGTTTCTTTTCAAATGCATCGCATTCTCAAAAATTCCAAATTTTCAAATAGCAGCATCAATAAAACAAGGCAATTGTTCAAGTTTATCATTTGTTTGCATTCAAGAGAAGCAAGGGTCATCTCCTTTCTTAGATATTCGGACATGAAGTCTTTGAGGTCCTAAAATCATTCATTTTCAACATTACCCTGTGATGACACTTTACTTATGGTTGGGTAGTGGCTTCACTATTTGAGACTTGGTAACCCACAATCTATCAATTGCTATATCTTACACCTTAACGAGATCTCTAATTCATTCTAGACACCTAGTTGATTATATGACTAGTGAAAAATCTAAAATTCTACTTCAGCGCCGTTGTAATTGTCACATGCAAGTAGGTTTCATTACTTACAAGTCAAGGCAAGAAAATAAAAATAAAAAGAGCTATGCCAAATATCCATCTAAAGGCAAAAAGAGAAATGATATATAACTGAAATATCACGCATACAAATGCGATAAAAAGCTTGACTATGGGAACATGCAAGTAACTCCATCAAGGTGATGAACGCCTATCGACAATGAAGCAATATTTGAGAAATTACAATCTATAACCTTGTCGGAGCTCTCAAGGCTTGCTGGCAGCGAGGCTCTATTCGGGATGCTTTTGAAGTTAGAAAAACCATGTAGCTAGTCATATAGGATGCTAAGGATCTTTAGTGAACACAAGAGCGGGAATTAACTCATCTGCACACACATGGGCAAAAGAAGATCAAAGTTTTAAGAACCAATGGGGAAGTTTTCTGCGCCTCCATTTGTAAATCCTAGTCACTAAGTATGTTGAGATGAATGTTCCGAAGGGTCTTAGAGATCAATTGACCGCTTATCTATGAAATGTTTTGCACCTTCATTTTCAATCAGTGTATTACAAATGCTAAAAAACAAAGACAGTCAACCTTGTTTGAATAGGAAGTGCATCTTCATCCTGCATATTGCATTCACATAGGTCATGTCAAAAATTTCTTTGTCTCCACACACATTCTACAAATCATCATGTCATACGGGTCTGCATACTGGGGGCATAACTGAAAAAATCCAAAAAATTAGATAAAGTCCTGAAAAAATCCAAAAAATCAAATAAAGTCTTGAAAAAATCCAAAAAATCAAATAAAGTCTTGAAAAAATCCAAAAAATCAGATAAAGTCCTGAAAAAATCCTAAAAATCAGATAAAGTCCTGAAAAAAACCTAAAAATCAGATAAAGTCCTGAAAAAATCCAAAAACAACGAAAAACTCAAAAATAAAAAACAATGAAAAACTCAAAAAACCAAAAATGGTGAAAAACTCAAAATCCAAAAAATCATATAAAGTCTTGAAAAAAAATCATGAAATACCAAAAAAACATCCATATAAAGTCCTGAAAAAATCATCCAAAAATAGTCAAATACGATCCTGAAAAAATCATTCAAATACGATCCTGAAAAGATCAACCAAAAACATCCATATACGATCCTGAAAAAATTAATCAAAAACATTGAAATATCAATCTACATAATCCAAAAACATCGAAAAAGAACTAAAAATCAAAAATCAATCAATCAAAAAACTTGCAATAGCATGTCTTGTAAGAAACAAACACCCTAGCAGATATCCAGCAAACACTTCGCACGAAGTTAACAAAGGATACGACTATCCAGTCAAACATCTGCAATCAACTGATCAAACTGTCTTATCAATCGTATCATATCCATATCAACGTGATCATTATCTTGTCTTAAACAGAAGAGGATACACTCGAAATCAAACAAGTCAGTCTTAAACGGGGTCCACAACTTTCTGAGATCAGACATTATCAACCATCACAACAAACAACTGAGAACGAAGGCACAAGGTTAGTATAGCTGCTTAATTTTGTCTGGGTCGGTCTTTATCTTTTATCATTTGGTGACAGATTATGTTTCTATGCTACTCAAGGATGTCCACAAGTGACTAGAGGAGCCATGATGGGCATTATCTTTTTCTTTGTTTGTTGCTTATCTGCTACGTGTTTGTTTCTTCAATGAGATATCTTTACATCTTGGTTCCTTATACCCTGATGTGCTAAGCTCCATTGTTCAATAATAAGGCTCAATGATGAATATATATTGACGCAATAAAATATGTGACACAGGTTCGTGATTCATTCAATTTCATTCTCATTCTCATCTCATTTGCTTATTGATAGTTTGTTGATTTCCCATCTTCTCTCTAAATCGTATTCTTTCTAAACATTCTTTTCTCATCATCTCTTTCTTAATCATTTTATATCATCTAACATTATTCTATTTCATCGATCTATTTTCTCATATTCTATCTTAATATCATCTTCACATCACCTATCTCTATCTCTAATCAACTAACCATTCTTCGATCTTTCGTCTCACATTCTTTTTTTCAAGAGATCATTCATGTCTTTAATTCACAAACAATCTCTTGAGGGGGCATTACACCCTAAGTGTCATCGGGGCATACTGGGGCAATTTTTTGTTTTCTTTGAAACAACGTCATTTCAACATTGTCTCAAAGAGGGGAAAATGTAGACACCTAAAAATGTCTCATTGATCATGTACTAATTATTCGTCTAATTAGTTAAATAATTATTTAATTATTTAATTAAGTTAATTCTTCTAAATTCTTCTAATTTCATATTTCCTCGTCATCTTACTAATTATTCTATTTCCTATTCTACCGTCATTTAATCATTTTAATCATTTTCTAAATATTAATTAAATATTTATTATTTAATTAATTATGATTAATTCCCCAATTTAAATAATTTTTATTATTTAAATAAATTAATTCTCAATTTCTATCTCTAATCATCTAATCATTCAACCCTCTTCTAAATATTAATTAAATATTTATTATTTAATTAATTGTGATTTAATCCTTTAAATTAAATAATCTTTATTATTTAATTATATTCCATTTCTAAATAATTAAATAGTTTATTTAAATTATTTAATTAGCTAATTAATTCTTCCATTTCCAAATCCCCAAATTCTAATTTCATATTCTTCTAATTTACTCCAAATTCATCACATGTGCATGATTTCAAAAATCAAATTGAAAATCAAAGTCAAGTTCTAAATATATTCAAAGGCTAAATTGAATTAATAAATTCAATTATTTGAATAATATCTCATGCAAAGATTAAATTAATAATTTAAATCTAAATGCAAGCACATGCTAAATTAATTAATTAATTAAATCATTTATCTCTCCAACTTCTGTTTCCATCCTTCAGTTAGCTTTTTCTAAATTTAGCTCTCTGTGTCATCTTCTTTATTTCCACCAATCATTCTTTTTCTTCCTTCAGTCAACTCTTTCATCAATCAGTTGACTCCTTTAATCTATTCAATCTATTGAGTTCCACTCCTACAATCAACAGCTCAACTATCAAATTGCATTTGAGCTCACCTGAGTTTACACCTCTTGATCATTGTGTTCCACCTTTCAATCAATCTTCTCCAATTTTCTATAAATTGAGCATCCAATCTCTATTTTCAACAATCACAAACTTCAAATCTTTGTGTCACTTGCAGGTTACCAGCGCAATATCTGAGAGCCATCATACCACGAAGAGAAGAAGAGCAATGGAAGCAATATGTACATCTTGGAATAGGGAGTTTTATTTGAATTGATTTCATTCTTAATTCCTATTTTGCTTGATGATTGCATTATTTCATTGTCTAGTTTGTTAGATTTGTTAATTAGATAGGAATTCGTGATTTCCCTGGTGTTTCTAATTGATAGCTTTGTTTATTTGAAGATGAATTCTAGCATGCGTTACAATATTCTTATCTTGTCATATCTTATATATCCATCAAAATATAAGTTAAAATAATATAACTTGTACTTTATGATCATTTGGAAATTATAATATTGAAACAACTAGTTAAGTGCACACTCCAAGTCTTATGTCATTCAATACTTCATAGACCACTAAATGATCATTCTATTAATTTTTTCATAGATTTTAACACCCTCTTAATAATATACTCACTACTTAATAAATAGTCAGTGTGGGCTTGCAAGCTATAAAGCTTATCTAGTTTTGATGCTAGCTCTTTTATAGAAAAAGGTAATTATCACATAACTCTTCCACATGAGTTGATGCTTATAGTTATCTAACTTTATGTACTATAATATTTATTGAATTGCTAGGTAATGTGATATTATTATATCGCTAATGCTCCAACCAATTTGGATATTTTCACAAAACATTGAAGAACCCAACAATAACTATTAATAACACTCATCCATGGAATACATGCAAAACATATGATCATTGGAAAGATAAGTGACTTGCATTTAGTAGGAGACCTCAAGAAGTGGAGTCTAAAGGTTATGAGAAGGGTACACATAATATAATATTGAAATCAACGAGATAGTATGCATTCAAAAATCTATTAACAATATTCCATATTTATGAATGGAATTGTAAATTAGTCTAAGTTACATGCTTGATAGCTTATCTATATCATGGTAACTATAAAATGTGTAAATGTGTTCTACATACCTTTTTGTTGGTTTACTTGAGCTTGTTGCAAGGAATTTATTGGTGAATGATTCATCTACCTAAACACAGATCACTTGCACTAGCATTAGCATTTTAGGCAAGATCCAATGTCTCATGAAATCACCATAGTGGTCAATTCATTGTCCAACATGAAAAGTAATCATAGTCCTTATAACTTACAATCCTCCAAAGATATAAAGAATTTTCACTTTATTTCTTTAACCATAGATAAATTACCATACTCTATCAATTTAAAAACATTTGTTCATTCTTGGTTAATTCCACATAGAAATTGTACCATGTTCCACTTTCAGTTTTACCTTAAGTTTATAGTATTATAAAAAGATAGACTTTTCTATACATGAAACATAACCATAGTCAAAGGTAAAATTAAAAAAAAAATCATTTATATCATCTACAACAATAAACACAACTCAAAGTAGTATAAAATATAAAGAAGTATGTTCATCTGTAGGTGGGGCATAACAAACCAACAAAATAGAGACAACAATGACAACAAACAACAGAAATACAGACCCAATTACATGAGGCTCTTGAGGGTCTCAACCACCTCAGCCTCAAGGACACTCATGTTTTCAGCAGTAGCTTTTATTTCTTTGTAGTCCACCTTCTGAATGGTTGCCTTCTTCTTCATGTTGCCACGGGTCATTTTGTTGGGTCCTTCTTCAACTTGAGTCGCATCAATTTCATCTCCAATGGTGACAATAGCCCTTTCCCGCTGCTCCCAATTATGCACCATAATATCCATAATGTCAGCAGTTTGCTTCACAATCTTATGGTTGTTCAACATGATAGCCTTAAGCATAGCCTGGATCTTATTGTATCCATCTTCAACATTGGAGATGCGGTCTTCAAACCCTTTCTTTATCTGATCAATCCCTTCACCCGTACCTTTAATGCATTCCAACATTGACTTCTTCTCCTTCGTCATCCACTGCCCCACATCCTTCTGATTGCCTAGATCATTCCTAATAGGGATGGCCTCCATTTTACTACCCAAGGATCTTTGATTGATCCTAACCTCCTTTAATTCATGAAACAATCATTTAAACATGTTGAACGTGTCAATTGCATTTTCTCGAACCATACCCAACACATTCTCATAATATTCCTTTTTATCACTAAGCTCTGCATATTTTGGGTGAAGGTCCTCATGAGCTGCGGCACCCATGTTACCAATATCATGGGGTGGGAAAGGAGGGGTTTGAAGATTATGATTGTCCAACTCCTTGTTATCTTTTTTCACACTCATAGAATCCTCGGGACTAGCTTCCGTGCCATTGGAAGCAAGGGAGTCATTTCCAACCAAAGTAGAAGAGGAAGAAACCACAATTTTCTTTTGTCCTTTTTTACCCTTGTCCCCCAGTGGATTGGTAGGAAGGGGACTCAGCATCAGAATCAAACCCAGACTCATCTTCACCCAACTCACCCGCACTAGTTTCCTCTTCAGATGAAGTATGAATATAGTCATCAAGGGCAGAAAGGGCATGTAAATGAGAATCAATAAGGACTAACAGTCCTTCATGCAATATGGGGAACTTAGAGGGGTTCTTCTTATGGTCATTAAAATTGGCTCTCAGGGAAAACATAAGATAAAATGGGAATTAAATCTCCACTCCATGATGAAAGTGATTCATGTTCACAAAATGATGCCCATACACTCTATTATAACGACCATCTAAAGTAAGGTATTCCATAATTACCTTTAAAATCTTCTACCAGAAGGACTTGAACATCAAAATGGAATAGTAACTAGTAGTCTTTTTAACAATTTTATCTCTCTTTGCTTCCTTCTCAGGAAAATCTTTCACAACCTGCTCTGTATATGTTCTATCCCTATAATATTTCATGTCATCCATGGAAAGCCCAATAACTTGGGCAATGAGGCTTTCATCCACCGTAACTTTTTGCCCATGGAGAACAATGGTCTTCTCCTTCCAATGCTTCGCAAAGTAATTCGTAACATTCTTGTTACAGCCTTGCAGCCTCTCGATATAAGGGGTAAAACCCCCTTT